>NC_091294.1:78136700-78216700 GCF_038502225.1 Cherax quadricarinatus
TATATAAATATATATATAAATATATAAATATATATATATAAATATATATATAAATATATATATGTAGTAGGTTGGTAGACAGCAACCACCCAGGGAAGTACTACCGTCCTGCCAGATGACTGTGAAACAAAAACCTGTAACTGTTTTGCATGATGGTAGGATTGCTGGTTTCTTTTTCTGTCTCATAAACACGCTAAGATAACAGGGATATCTTGCTACTCCTACTTACACTTTGGTCACACTTCACAGACACGCACATGCATATATATATATACATACATCTAGGTTTTTCTCCTTTTTCTAAATAGCTCTTGTTCTTTTTTATTTCTTCTATTGTCCATGGGGAAGTGGAAAAGAATCTTTCCTCCGTAAGCCATGCGTGTCGTATGAGGCGACTAAAATGCCGGGAGCAATGGGCTAGTAACCCCTTCTCCTGTATACAATTACTAAAAAAGAGAAGAAGAAAAACTTTATAAAACTGGGTTGCTTAAATGTGCGTGGATGTAGTGCGGATGACAAGAAACAGATGATTGCTGATGTTATGAATGAAAAGAAGTTGGATGTCCTGGCCCTAAGCGAAACAAAGCTGAAGGGGGTAGGAGAGTTTCAGTGGGGGGAAATAAATGGGATTAAATCTGGAGTATCTGAGAGAGTTAGAGCAAAGGAAGGGGTAGCAGTAATGTTAAATGATCAGTTATGGAAGGAGAAAAGAGAATATGAATGTGTAAATTCAAGAATTATGTGGATTAAAGTAAAGGTTGGATGCGAGAAGTGGGTCATAATAAGCGTGTATGCACCTGGAGAAGAGAGGAATGCAGAGGAGAGAGAGAGATTTTGGGAGATGTTAAGTGAATGTATAGGAGCCTTTGAACCAAGTGAGAGAGTAATTGTGGTAGGGGACTTGAATGCTAAAGTAGGAGAAACTTTTAGAGAGGGTGTGGTAGGTAAGTTTGGGGTGCCAGGTGTAAATGATAATGGGAGCCCTTTGATTGAACTTTGTATAGAAAGGGGTTTAGTTATAGGTAATACATATTTTAAGAAAAAGAGGATAAATAAGTATACAAGATATGATGTAGGGCGAAATGACAGTAGTTTGTTGGATTATGTATTGGTAGATAAAAGACTGTTGAGTAGACTTCAGGATGTACATGTTTATAGAGGGGCCACAGATATATCAGATCACTTTCTAGTTGTAGCTACACTGAGAGTAAAAGGTAGATGGGATACAAGGAGAATAGAAGCATCAGGGAAGAGAGAGGTGAAGGTTTATAAACTAAAAGAGGAGGCAGTTAGGGTAAGATATAAACAGCTATTGGAGGATAGATGGGCTAATGAGAGCATAGGCAATGGGGTCGAAGAGGTATGGGGTAGGTTTAAAAATGTAGTGTTAGAGTGTTCAGCAGAAGTTTGTGGTTACAGGAAAGTGGGTGCAGGAGGGAAGAGGAGCGATTGGTGGAATGATGATGTAAAGAGAGTAGTAAGGGAGAAAAAGTTAGCATATGAGAAGTTTTTACAAAGTAGAAGTGATGCAAGGAGGGAAGAGTATATGGAGAAAAAGAGAGAGGTTAAGAGAGTGGTGAAGCAATGTAAAAAGAGAGCAAATGAGAGAGTGGGTGAGATGTTATCAACAAATTTTGTTGAAAATAAGAAAAAGTTCTGGAGTGAGATTAACAAGTTAAGAAAGCCTAGAGAACAAATTGATTTGTCAGTTAAAAATAGGAGAGGAGAGTTATTAAATGGAGAGTTAGAGGTATTGGGAAGATGGAAGGAATATTTTGAGGAATTGTTAAATGTTGATGAAGATAGGGAAGCTGTGATTTCGTGTATAGGGCAAGGAGGAATAACATCTTGTAGGAGTGAGGAAGAGCCAGTTGTGAGTGTGGGGGAAGTTCGTGAGGCAGTAGGTAAAATGAAAGGGGGTAAGGCAGCCGGGATTGATGGGATAAAGATAGAAATGTTAAAAGCAGGTGGGGATATAGTTTTGGAGTGGTTGGTGCAATTATTTAATAAATGTATGGAAGAGGGTAAGGTACCTAGGGATTGGCAGAGAGCATGCATAGTTCCTTTGTATAAAGGCAAAGGGGATAAAAGAGAGTGCAAAAATTATAGGGGGATAAGTCTGTTGAGTGTACCTGGTAAAGTGTATGGTAGAGTTATAATTGAAAGAATTAAGAGTAAGATGGAGAATAGGATAGCAGATGAACAAGGAGGCTTTAGGAAAGGTAGGGGGTGTGTGGACCAGGTGTTTACAGTGAAACATATAAGTGAACAGTATTTAGATAAGGCTAAAGAGGTCTTTGTGGCATTTATGGATTTGGAAAAGGCGTATGACAGGGTGGATAGGGGGGCAATGTGGCAGATGTTGCAAGTGTATGGTGTAGGAGGTAGGTTACTGAAAGCAGTGAAGAGTTTTTACGAGGATAGTGAGGCTCAAGTTAGAGTATGTAGGAAAGAGGGAAATTTTTTCCCAGTAAAAGTAGGCCTTAGACAAGGATGTGTGATGTCACCGTGGTTGTTTAATATATTTATAGATGGGGTTGTAAGAGAAGTAAATGCGAGGGTCTTGGCAAGAGGCGTGGAGTTAAAAGATAAAGAATCACACACAAAGTGGGAGTTGTCACAGCTGCTCTTTGCTGATGACACTGTGCTCTTGGGAGATTCTGAAGAGAAGTTGCAGAGATTGGTGGATGAATTTGGTAGGGTGTGCAAAAGAAGAAAATTAAAGGTGAATACAGGAAAGAGTAAGGTTATGAGGATAACAAAAAGATTAGGTGATGAAAGATTGAATATCAGATTGGAGGGAGAGAGTATGGAGGAGGTGAACGTATTCAGATATTTGGGAGTGGACGTGTCAGCGGATGGGTCTATGAAAGATGAGGTGAATCATAGAATTGATGAGGGAAAAAGAGTGAGTGGTGCACTTAGGAGTCTGTGGAGACAAAGAACTTTGTCCTTGGAGGCAAAGAGGGGAATGTATGAGAGTATAGTTTTACCAACGCTCTTATATGGGTGTGAAGCGTGGGTGATGAATGTTGCAGCGAGGAGAAGGCTGGAGGCAGTGGAGATGTCATGTCTGAGGGCAATGTGTGGTGTGAATATAATGCAGAGAATTCGTAGTTTGGAAGTTAGGAGGAGGTGCGGGATTACCAAAACTGTTGTCCAGAGGGCTGAGGAAGGGTTGTTGAGGTGGTTCGGACATGTAGAGAGAATGGAGCGAAACAGAATGACTTCAAGAGTGTATCAGTCTGTAGTGGAAGGAAGGCGGGGTAGGGGTCGGCCTAGGAAGGGTTGGAGGGAGGGGGTAAAGGAGGTTTTGTGTGCGAGGGGCTTGGACTTCCAGCAGGCATGCGTGAGCGTGTTTGATAGGAGTGAATGGAGACAAATGGTTTTTAATACTTGACGTGCTGTTGGAGTGTGAGCAAAGTAACATTTATGAAGGGATTCAGGGAAACCGGCAGGCCGGACTTGAGTCCTGGAGATGGGAAGTACAGTGCCTGCACTCTGAAGGAGGGGTGTTAATGTTGCAGTTTAAAAACTGTAGTGTAAAGCACCCTTCTGGCAAGACAGTGATGGAGTGAATGATGGTGAAAGTTTTTCTTTTTCGGGCCACCCTGCCTTGGTGGGAATCGGCCGGTGTGATAATAAAAAAAAAAAAAAAAATATATATATTTATTTATATACACATAAAGGAGTTTTTCAGAAGAGTGGAGTGTAAACCAGCCTCTATTAGACTCCTTCAGGGTTGCGACCTTGGCTCTCAGACTTGCTCCCGGGGTTGAATAATTTAAAAAAAAATTTCATTTTTTTTTTCCTGTGAAATGGTAGAGAATGTTTTTCTGGACGTAATGAAACAAAAATTATGAAATTTAGTGGAAAATTAACGAAATTAGGCTTTCGCAAATTTTGCCGTCACGGTGATATTTACACACCAGTGATTTTGTCCACTTTGAAACCTATTTTAGGCCTGTTCTGTTGTTCTAGTTGACCAGATTCTTTGTTATTTTGCTAATATTCCTTCTATTTTATCAACTAAGTACAAAGTAATGCCCATTCAACAATTTAACCCATAAATGGTCCAAGCAGATCTACGTTCACTAAACCTGTATTCCCTGGAACGCAGGAGGGAGAGATACATGATTATATACACTTGGAAAATCCTAGAGGGACTAGTACCGAACTTGCACACGAAAATCACTCACTACGAAAGCAAAAGACTTGGCAGACGATGCAACATCCCCCCAATGAAAAGCAGGGGTGTCACTAGCACGTTAAGAGACCATACAATAAGTGTCAGGGGCCCGAGACTGTTCAACTGCCTCCCAGCATACATAAGGGGGATTACCAACAGACCCCTGGCGGTCTTCAAGCTGGCACTGGACAAGCACCTAAAGTCGGTTCCTGATCAGCCGGGCTGTGGCTCGTACGTTGGTTTGCGTGCGGCCAGCAGCAACAGCCTAGTTGATCAGGCTCTGATCCACCAGGAGGCCTGGTCACAGACCGGGCCGCGGGGGCGTTGACCCCCGGAACTCTCTCCAGGTAAACTCCAGGTGTAGCGCTACAAAAGTAGATCTACGTTTTTTTACATATTTTTTTACATATTTTCAAATATAACAAAAAAAAAAGTAGATCAAAGTTTTTTTACACATTTTCAAATGTAAAAAAAACAAAAAGAAGATCTACTTTTTTTACATACTTTCAAATGTTGAAAAAACGTATATATACGTTTGGACCGTTTACGGGTTAAACTACAATTAGGTGATCAAAAATCGGTAATCTGGCCAATTTCACAAATTAGGAAATGCCAATTTCAAAATGCGTGTTGCCAGGAGCAAGGAGCTAGTAACCTCTTTTCCTGTATAGATTACTAAATTTAAAAAGAGAAACTTTTCTTTTTCTTTTTGGGCCACCCTGCCTCAGTGGGATACAGCCGGTTTGTTGAAAAAAAAAAAAAACATATGTGACACTGGTCTGTAGTTTAATGCCTTGTATCTGTCTCCTTTCTTATTTGCTGTCTTCCACACCTCCAGTAGTTGCCCTGTTTTAGTGGATTTATTGAAGACTGTTGTTAGTGGCACACACAAGGCCTCTGCTCCCTCTCTCAGAACCCATGGAGAGATATTATCTGGGCCCACCACCTTCCAGGTATCTAGTTCACCCAGGAGTTTCTTCACCTCCTCCTTGGTTATGTGCATTATGTGCAGCACTTGCTGGTGCACCCTATTCCCTCTGTTTGCTGGAAGCCTCTCTGTCTCCACTGTTAATACCTCCCTTAGTAGTAAGCTGAGCTCCTCACATACTTCCTGGTTGTTCCCTGTGAGCTCCCCTCCTTCCTTCTTCATCCTGATTACTTGGTCCTTGACTGTTGTTTTCTCCTGATTTGACTGTTTAACAACTTTGGATCAGATTTGACTTTTGATTCTATGTCATTCTCATATTGCCACTGGTCCTCTCTCTTGTGGTCACTTGTTCCACCTTGGTACAAACTTCAGTGCCTCCCTGTACTTTGTGGTCACTTGTTCCACCTTGGTACAAACTTCAGTGCCACCCTGCACTTTGTGGTCACTTGTTCCACCTTGGTACAAACTTCAGTGCCACCCTGCACTTTGTGGTCACTTGTTCCACCTTGGTACAAACTTCACTGCCTCCCTGCACTTTGTGGTCACTTGTTCCACCTTGGTACAAACTTCACTGCCTCCCTGCACTTTGTGGTCACTTGTTCCACCTTGGTACAAACTTCAGTGCCTCCCTGCACTTTGTGGTCACTTGTTCCACCTTGGTGCAAACTTCACTGCCTCCCTGTACTTTGTTGTCACTTGTTCCATCATTTTGTTCACCTCATGTAGGAACTTCCACATACATACTTGTGTAGTCCCCATTTTTTAAGTTTGGTTTCTCCAGTCCTTGTACTGCTTCATTCTCCACTGTTAACTGTGTGTGTGTACTCACCTATTTGTGGTTGCAGGGGTCGAATCACAGCTTCTGGCCCTGTCTCTTCACTGTTTGCTCTAAATCCACTCTCTTCCTGTTTCATGAGGGTTATTGTACCTCTTCTTAAAACTATGTATGGATCCTGCCTCCACTACATCACTTGCCAGACTATTCCACTTCCTGACAACTCTATGGCTGAAGAAATACTTCCTAACATCCCTCTGACTCATCTGAGTCTTCATCTTCCTGTTGTGTGTGTGTGTGTGTGTGTGTGTGTGATAGAGAGAGAGAGAGAGAGAGATCTATCACTCAGATATATCAAGGGTATATCACTGTGTGTTAGATGGGAGTTAGTGGAGATAAGTGGTTTTTATGAGTTAATATGCTGTTGAAGTGCAAGCAAGGTAATGTGAAGGGATTCAGGGGAACTAGTTGGTAGGACTTGAGTCCTGGAGGTGGAAAGTAGCTCTTTGTGTTGCACGATCACCCTCTTTGTGTTGCAGGTTTGTGTTCTGAGGAGGATGAGGACGACCTGTTTAGAGGTGGGCCACAACACCTTCCTGCCCACCACCACCCACCACCACCACCACTACTGCTGCCTTCCAATAACACTACAAAAGGTTTCTAATGTTTTTAAGGGTTATATTGAGGTTTTTTCATGTTTTTAAGAATTATATTAAGGTTTATAAGAGTTATATTGAGGTTTTAAGAGTTATATTGAGGTTTTAAGAGTTATATTGAGGATTTAAATGTTTTTATAAATTATATTAAGGTTTTTAAGAGTTATATTGAGGTTTTTAAGAGTTATATTGAGGTTTTAAGAGTTATATTGAGGATTTAAATGTTTTTATAAATTATATTAAGGTTTTTAAGAGTTATATTGAGGTTTTTAAGAGTTATATTGAGGTTTTTAAGAGTTATATTGAGGTTTTTAAGAGTTATATTGAGGTTTTTAAGAGTTATATTGAGGTTTTTAAGAGTTATATTGAGGTTTTTATTGTTTTCAAGAGTTATATTGAGGTTTTGTAATGTTTTTAAGAGTTATATTGAGGTTTTTATTGTTTTTAAGAGTTATATTGAGGCTTTGTAATGTTTTTAAGAGTTATATTGAGGTTTTGTAATGTTTTTAAGAGTTATATTGAGGTTTTGTAATGTTTTTAAGCGTTATATTGAGGTTTTGTAATGTTTTTAAGAGTTATATTGAGGTTTTGTAATGTTTTTAAGAGTTATATTGAGGTTTTGTAATGTTTTTAAGAATTATATTGAGGTTTTTAAGAGTTATATTGAGGTTTTTAAGAGTTATATTGAGGTTTTTAAGAGTTATATTGAGGTTTTTATTGTTTTCAAGAGTTATATTGAGGTTTTGTAATGTTTTTAAGAGTTATATTGAGGTTTTGTAATGTTTTTAAGAGTTATATTGAGGTTTTGTAATGTTTTTAAGAATTATATTGAGGTTTTTAAGAGTTATATTGAGGTTTTTAATGTTTTTAAGAATTATATTGAGATTTATAAGAATTATATTGACTTTTATAAGAGTTATACTGAGGTTTTTAAGAGTTTATAATGTTTATAAAAGTAATATTGAGGTTTTTAAGAGTTAAATTAAGGTTTTTAATGTTTATAAAAGTAATATTGAGGTTTTTAAGAGTTAAATTAAGGTTTTTAATGTTTAATAAAATTAATATTGAGGTTTTTAAAGTTGTCAAGAGTTGGTTATTATTGGTGTTTCAGAGAGGTCCAAGTTGTCAGCTGGAGTGGAGAATGTGAGAGCTAGGCCTGAGCCAGGTAGGCCTACCCGGCCGGCTGTCAGTCGACCCCAGAGGAATGGCATCAGCCTCTTTGTCAGCGATGACGACGATGACGATGACCTGTTCTCCAGTAAGCTGACGTCAACAGGTGAGTACCAGCTGTCAGCAGGTCAGTACTAGTTGTCAGCAGGTCAGTACTAGCTGTCAGCAGGTCAGTACCAGCTGTCAACAGGTCAGTACTAGTTGTCAGCAGGTCAGTACTAGCTGTCAGCAGGTCAGTACCAGCTGTCAGCTGGTCAGTACTAGTTGTCAGCAGGTCAGTACTAGCTGTCAGTACCAGCTGTCAGCAGATCAATACCAGCTGTCAGCAAGTCAGTACCAGCTGTCAGCAGGTCAGTACCAGCTGTCAGCAGGTCAGTACCAGCTGTCAGCAGATCAATACCAGCTGTCAGCAGGTCAGTACCAGCTGTCAGCAGGTCAGTACCAGCTGTCAGCAGATCAGTACCAGTTGTCAGTAGGTCAGTACTAGTTGTCAGCAGGTCAGTACTAGCTGTCAGCAGGTCAGTACCAGCTGTCAGGTCAGTTCCAGCTGTCAGCAGGTCAGTACCAGCTGTCAGCAGGTCAGTTCCAGCTGTCAGCAGGCCAGTACTATGACCCTTGTGGGTTTAGCACTTAATTTTGAACAGCAGAAATAAAAGAATAAGTCATACTATGTATGACATGTTAGCAGTGTCATGCAAGCAGTGTCATACAAGCAGTGTCATGCAAGCAGTGTCATACAAGCAGTGTCATGCAAGCAGTGTCATACAAGCAGTGTCATGCAAGCAGTGTCATACAAGCAGTGTCATACAAGCAGTGTCATACAAGCAGTGTCATACAAGCAGTGTCATACAAGCAGTGTCATGCAAGCAGTGTCATACAAGCAGTGTCATACAAGCAGTGTCATACAAGCAGTGTCATACAAGCAGTGTCATACAAGCAGTGTCATGCAAGCAGTGTCATACAAGCAGTGTCATGCAAGCAGTGTCATACAAGCAGTGTCATACAAGCAGTGTCATACAAGCAGTGTCATGCAAGCAGTGTCATGCAAGCAGTGTCATACAAGCAGTGTCATACAAGCAGTGTCATGCAAGCAGTGTCATACAAGCAGTGTCATGCAAGCAGTGTCATACAAGCAGTGTCATACAAGCAGTGTCATACAAGCAGTGTCATACAAGCAGTGTCATGCAAGCAGTGTCATACAAGCAGTGTCATGCAAGCAGTGTCATGCAAGCAGTGTCATGCAAGCAGTGTCATGCAAGCAGTGTCATACAAGCAGTGTCATGCAAGCAGTGTCATACAAGCAGTGTCATGCAAGCAGTGTCATGCAAGCAGTGTCATACAAGCAGTGTCATACAAGCAGTGTCATGCAAGCAGTGTCATACAAGCAGTGTCATACAAGCAGTGTCATGCAAGCAGTGTCATGCAAGCAGTGTCATGCAAGCAGTGTCATACAAGCAGTGTCATGCAAGCAGTGTCATGCAAGCAGTGTCATGCAAGCAGTGTCATGCAAGCAGTGTCATGCAAGCAGTGTCATACAAGCAGTGTCATACAAGCAGTGTCATGCAAGCAGTGTCATACAAGCAGTGTCATACAAGCAGTGTCATAAAAGCAGTGTCATGCAAGCAATGTCATGCAAGCAGTGTCATACAAGCAGTGTCATACAAGCAGTGTCATAAAAGCAGTGTCATACAAGCAGTGTCATGCAAGCAGTGTCATGCAAGCAGTGTCATACAAGCAGTGTCATACAAGCAGTGTCATAAAAGCAGTGTCATACAAGCAGTGTCATGCAAGCAGTATCATACAAGCAGTGTCATGCAAGCAGTGTCATGTAAGCAGTGTCATGCAAGCAGTGTCATGCAAGCAATGTCATGCAAGCAGTGTCATGCAAGTAGTATAACGGGTTTGGTAGGTGCTGCAAGCGGGTGGTTAATGATACGTCTTCTTCGGAGGCTTCTTAGTTTATTGTTAATGTCGTGGTGGGTACACAGGCTTGTGTGTTTGAGCCCATGGCCCGGGCAGGGCCATCCCACGAGAGATAGCTACTAGTACTTGTGTCTTCCTGCTAGGCCGCTGTGTGAGTGAGGGTGAGGCAAGTCTGGGCATACTGAAGTGGCAAGGCCTATAGGTGGCAGCACCAGCATGGCGCGAAATATGAACTAAGCTGGCAGACAGCATGGGCTGTCTGTGCAGACAGTACAGGCTGTCTACATACGCTCGGCCACCTACCGCGCATCGTCCCGACGCGACAATACTGGTAGTAAAAGAAACTCGGTCTCTCTCTCGTAGGAACAGGGCACAGAACACAAAATAAAAACATATATATACATATGGACATGGAAAAAAAACTTCCTACAGGGAGGGAAGAAAAAACATGTGGGGTGTGCTAAACATCGTGGTCATAGGCAATGAGCGTCGAAGGGCATCACTGCACACCTTCCTGCGTCTGGACATACTGCAACACGGGAGACATTGCTGCGGCTGAGCTGTGACGTAACAGGTTACGGTCTCCTCTGGAACGGTGAAGCAGTCATCGTAGGAGTCGCTGCAGGTTTTCACTCAACCTGGGGCACGACATGCTGGTGCCCTCGAGTGAGGCATCGACAAAACTCGGCAACTGGGCAGGACTTCTGGCAAGCGACTCAGGACACTTCTCGACTGGTACTGTCACTGGGCTGTCACTGCCGGTGAGCGTGGAGCAAGTTGTGGAGCGAGTCGTGGCAGAGACGACTGGGCGAAACATCTGGGAGTCGTAACATCATACACCAGACTGCAGTGAGAGAGCTAGCAGTCAGAGTGACATCTTCTTTGTGCAGGCTGCTCACTGAAGCTTGTGACACGAGGCTAACACAGTGTGTCATTCTCTCGGCAGTTGGAGTTATAGCAGAGGTTAGTCTAAGCGTCCCCAGACTTGTTTCTCTACATATAACTGCACTCTGAAGGTCTGGAGGTGAAGTGAAACAAATCTCGATGGGAATCGTAGCAGGTACGATTCTGCAGAACATCACGAGCGACGAGCATAAAAGCTTTCTGTACAAGAGGGCTCATACGCTCAGGGCTGAGTAATCAGCTGTCAAACACACTGGTCACACGGGTGACTTAACACAGTGGTGCTACTCAGGTCTGGCTCAGACCTCACTGGACACACGGAAACTTTACACACACTGTGGTACAACATGGCTTAAACTAGCAAATGATGCTTTTCTGTGCATAAAACTGACTAAGACATACTAAAATGTGAGAACACTGACTGAGAGGAATTAATTAACACGACATATATCTTCTCTCGATCTTCTCGACAATACTGAAATAATAACTGAACACTCGATGGTGACATCATGTGATGTCAGGCGTGATGTCGCGAGGTGACGTCAGCAGCACTGTGACGTCAGCAGACATCTCGAGGTGACGTCAGGCAGACATTGTGACGTCATGAAGTCGGGCAGCATCGTCGGTGACGTCAATGTGATGCAGGCAGCAGACCACAGCATGAGGCCTGGGACATCTGGTAACTCATGTGGCTGGTAGATCCACGTGACATCGCCCACACCCACGTGGCGTCGGGATCCACGTGGCATGCTGATCTACGTGGCATGCTGATCCACGTAGCTTCGAGTGGCTTTGGGCACTCGGATACACAGCTCTGGCAATGAATCACATGAAAAACAGCAGAAAACACAGCAGAGGGAGTAGGCAGTGGTGAGTATGGTAGTGTGGTGGCGAGGAGCGTGGGTGAGTGTATGGCAGGGGAGCATCTGGCCATCAAGCAGTGTCATACAAGCAGTGTCATACAAGCAGTGTCATACAAGCAGTGCCATACAAGCAGTGTCATACAAGCAGTGTCATACAAGCAGTGTCATGCAAGCAGTGCCATGCAAGCAGCATCATGCAAGCAGTATCATACAAGCAATGTCATGCAAGCAGTGTCATGCAAGCAGTGTCATGCAAGCAGTGTCATGCAACCAGTGTCATGCAAGCAGTGTCATGCAAGCAGTGTCATGCAAGCAGTGTCATACAAGCAGTGTCATGCAAGCAGTGTCATGCAAGCAGTGTCATGCAAGCAGTGTCATGCAAACAGTGTCATACAAGCAGTGTCATACAAGCAATGTCATGCAAGCAGTGTCATGCAAGCAGTGTCATGCAAGCAGTGGAGGGATAGTGGAGTCCTCCAGGAAGATTTAGACATGTTAGAAGTGTCATGGAAGTAATTTTTCAGTGTGAGGTGAATGTTGCAACAAACATGAGGTGAATGTTGCAACAAACGTGAGGTGAATGTTGTAACAAACGTGAGGTGAATGTTGTAACAAACGTGAGGTGAATGTTGCAACAAACGTGAGGTGAATGTTGCAACAAACGTGAGGTGAATGTTGCAACAAACGTGAGGTGAATGTTGCAACAAACGTGAGGTGAATGTTGCAACAAACGTGAGGTGAATGTTGCAACAAACATGAGGTGAATGTTGCAACAAACGTGAGGTGAATGTTGTAACAAACGTGAGGTGTAGTATGATAGGGTTCCAGAGGCCACAGACCAGTAATGCTGGTTGAGGAACCTGAAGAGGTGGGACCAGGAGCTATAATTCAACCACTGCCAACACAGGTGAGTACACACACACGTATGCATGTACACACATGCATGCACGTACACACACACGCATGCATGTACATGCATGCACGTACACACACGTATGCACATACACATGCACACATGTGCATGCACACACACACACACACATGTGCATGCACACGCACACATGTGCATGCACACACACACACACACACACACACATGTGCGTGCACACACGTGTGTGTGTGTGTGCGTGTATGTGGGACCGGACAACATCTCCCCGTGGGTCCTTAGAGAGGGAGCAGATATGTTGTGCATGCCACTTAGCACAATCTTCAACACGTCCCTGGAAACTGGGCAACTACCTGAGGTATGGAAGACGGCAAATGTAGTTCCCATTTTTAAAAAAGGAGACAGAAAAGAGGCACTAAACTATAGACCTGTGTCATTGACGTGTATAGTATGCAAAATTATGGAGAAGATTATCAGGAGGAGAGTGGTGGAGCACCTGGAACGGAACAAGAGTATAAATGCCAACCAGCACGGATTCACGGAAGTCAAATCCTGTGTCACAAACCTTCTGGAGTTTTATGATAAAATAACAGAAGTAAGACACGAGAGAATGGGGTGGGTTGATTGCATCTTCTTGGACTGCAAGAAGGCCTTTGACACAGTTCCTCACAAGAGATTAGTGCAGAAGCTAGAGCATCAGGTGCATATAACAGGAAGGGCACTGCAATGTATCAGAGAATACCTGACAGGGAGGCAACAACGAGTCATGGTACGTAATGATGTATCACAGTGGGCACCTGTGACGAGCGGGGTCCCACAGGGGTCGGTCCTAGGACCAGTGCTATTTTTGGTATATGTGAACGACATGATGGAAGGGTTAGACTCAGAAGTGTCCCTGTTTGCAGATGATGTGAAGTTAATGAGGAGAATTAAATCTGATGAGGACCAGGCAGGACTTCAAAGAGACCTGGACAGACTGGACACCTGCTCCAGCAAATGGCTTCTCGAATTTAATCCTGCCATATGCAAAGTCATGAAGATAGGGGAAGGGCACAGAAGACCACAGACAGAATATAGGCTAGGTGGCCAAAGACTGCAAACCTCACTCAAGGAGAAAGATCTTGGGGTGAGTATAACACCGAGCATGTCTCCGGAAGCACACATCAATCAGATAACTGCTGCAGCATATGGGCGCCTGGCAAACCTGAGAACAGCATTCCGATACCTTAGTAAGGAATCGTTCAAGACACTGTACACCGTGTATGTCAGGCCCATACTGGAGTATGCAGCACCTGTTTGGAACCCGCACTTGATAAAGCACGTCAAGAAACTAGAGAAAGTACAAAGGTTTGCGACAAGGTTAGTTCCAGAGCTAAGGAGAATGTCCTATGAAGAAAGATTAAGGGAAATCGGCCTGATGACACTGGAGGACAGGAGGGTCAGGGGAGACATGATAACGACATATAAAATACTGCGTGGAATAGACAAGGTGGACAAAGACAGGATGTTCCAGGGAGGGGACACAGAAACAAGAGGCCACAATTGGAAGTTGAAGACACAAATGAGTCAGAGAGATATTAGGAAGTATTTCTTCAGTCATAGAGTTGTAAGGCAGTGGAATAGCCTAGAAAATGATGTAGTGGAGGCAGGAACCATACACAGTTTTAAGACGAGGTTTGATAAAGCTCATGGAGCGGGGAGAGAGAGGGCCCAGTAGCAACCGGTGAAGAGGCGGGGCCAGGAGCTAAGACTCGACCCCTGCAACCACAAATAGGTGAGTACACACACGCACACACACACACAAAGTGGTCATTGCAGTGATGTACAACCCACCACAGAACTGCAGGAGGCCAAGAGAGGAATATGAAGAGAGCAACAGAGCAATGGTGGACACACTTGCTGAGGTGGCAAGAAGAGCTCACTCCAGCAGAGCAAAGTTGCTGGTTATGGGGGATTTCAACCACAGGGAGATTGACTGGGAAAACCTGGAGCCACATGGGGGTCCCGAAACATGGAGAGCCAGGATGTTGGACGTGGTGCTGGAAAACCTCATGCACCAACATGTTAAGGACACTACCAGAGTGAGAGGGGAGGATGAACCAGCAAGATTGGACCTTGTGTTCACCCTGGGCAGCTCAGACATTGAGGACATCAAATATGAGAGTCCCCTAGGAGCTAGCGACCATGTGGTTCTGTGCTTTGAATACATAGTAGAGCTGCAAGTGGAGAGAATAACAGGAGTTGAATGGGAAAAGCCTGACTATAAAAGAGGGGACTACATAGGGTTGAAGAACTTCCTGCGGAAGATCCAGTGGGACAGAGAACCGGCAGGAAATCCAGTAAATGAAATAATGGAATATGTAACAACAAAATGCAAGGAGGCAGTGGAAAGGTTTATAGCCCAAGGGCAACAGTAACAATGGGAAGACCAGAACGAGCCCCTGGTTTACCCGACGGTGTAAGGAGGCAAAAACAAAGTGCAATAGAGAATGGAAAAAGTACAGAAGGTAGAGAACACACGAAAATAGGGAGATCAGTCGCAGAGCCAGGAATGAGTATGCACAGGTAAGGAGGGAGGCCCAGCGAGAGTATGAAAATGACATAGCATCGAGAATCAAGACTGATCCGAAACTGTTGTATAGCCACATCAGGAGGAAGACAACAGTCAAAGACCAGGTGATCAGATTAAGGACAGAAGGTGGAGAACTCACAAGAAATGATCAGGAGGTATGTGAGGAGCTGAACAGGAGATTTAAGGAAGTTTTTACAGTAGAGACAGGAAGGGCTGTGGGAAGACAGCACAGAAGGGAACATCAAGAGGGAATATACCAACAAGTGTTGGATGACATATGAACAACTGAGGAAGAGGTGAAGAAGCTCCTAAGTGACCTTGACACCTCAAAGGCGATGGGACCAGACAACATCTCCCCATGGGTCCTTAGAGAAGGAGCAGAGATGCTGTGCGTGCCTCTAACCACAATCTTCAACACATCCCTTGAAACTGGGCAACTACCTGAGAAATGGAAGACAGCTAATGTACTCCCCATATTTAAGAAAGGAAACAGAAACGAGGCGCTAAACTACAGACCTGTGTCTCTGACATGTATTGTGTGCAAAGTCATGGAGAAGATTATCAGGAGGAGAGTGGTCGAACACCTGGAAAGGAACAAGATTATAAATGAAAACCAGCATGGGTTCATGGAAGGCAAATTGTGTATCACAAACCTCCTGAAGTTTTATGACAAGGTAACATAAGTAAGACACGAGAGAGAGGGGTGGGTAGATTGCGTTTTCCTAGACTGCAGGAAGGCCTTTGACACAGTTCCCCACAAGAGATTAGTGCAGAAGCTGGAGGATCAGGCGCATGTAACAGGGAGGGCACTGCAATGGATCAGGGAATACCTGACAGGGAGGCAGCAACGAGTCATGGTACGTGAAGAGGTATCACAGTGGGCGCCTGTGACGAGCGAGGTCCCACAGGGGTCAGTTCTAGGACCAGTTCTATTTTTGATATATGTGAACGACATGATGGAAGGAATAGACTCTGAAGTGTCCCTGTTCGCAGATGATGTGAAGTTGATGAGAAGAATTAAATCGGATGAGGATGAGGCAGGACTGCAAAGAGACCTGGACAGGCTGGACATGTGGTCCAGTAACTGGCTTCTCGAATTCAATCCAGCCAAATGCGAAGTCATGAAGATTGGGGAGGGGCAAAGAAGACCGCAGACAGAGTATAGGCTAGGTGGACAAAGACTACAGACCTCACTCAGGGAGAAAGACCTTGGGGTGACCATAACACCGAGCACATCACCGGAGGCACACATCAACCAAATAACTGCTGCAGCATACGGGCACCTGGCAAACCTGAGAATAGCGTTCCGATACCTTAATAAGGAATCGTTCAAGACACTGTACACTGTGTATGTTAGGCCCATACTGGAGTATGCAGCACCAGTCTGGAACCCACACCTGGTCAAGCACGTCAAGAAGTTAGAGAAAGTACAAAGGTTTGCAACAAGGCTAATCCCAGAGCTCGGGGGAATGTCGTACGAGGAAAGGTTAAGGGAAATCGGACTGACGACACTGGAGGACAGAAGGGTCAGGGGAGACATGATAACGACATACAAGATACTGCGGGGAATAGACAAGGTGGACAGAGATAGGATGTTCCAGAGAGGGGACACAGGGACAAGGGGTCACAACTGGAAGCTGAAGACTCAGATGAGTCACAGGGACGTTAGGAAGTATTTCTTCAGTCATAGAGTTGTCAGCAAGTGGAATAGCCTAGCAAGTGAAGTAGTGGAGGCAGGAACCATACATAGTTTTAAGAAGAGGTATGATACAGCTCAGGAAGCAGAGAGAGAGAGGACCTAGTAGTGATCAGTGAAGAGGCGGGGCCAGGAGCTGAGTCTCGACCCCTGCAACCACAATTAGGTGAGTACAATTAGGTGAGTACAATTAGGTGAGTACACACACACACACACACACACACACACTGTGTATGTATGTGTGTGTCACTGACATGTATAGTATGCAAGGTCATGGAGAAGATTATCAGGAGAAAAGTGGTGAAACACCTAGAAAGGAATGAGTTTAATACTTGATAACCAGCATCACAAACCTACTGGAGTTCTATGACAGGGTGATGGCAGTAAGATGAGAGAGGAGTGGGTAGATTGCACAGCAGCAGACAGACATCAGACAGCAGGATCAGACATCAGACAGCAGCAGACATCACATACACACAGCATACAACATACACACAACAGACATCACACACACACACACACACCACATGTGTCATGTCATTACGATTTCGTGAGTCATGTTGATGGCTTTGAGGGGACTTGAGCTAGAGTTCATCACGGCCGCGCTAGCTGGAGATTCGTCTGTAAAAATTTGCATTTGTGGTCACAGTGGTGCCTATGCTAACCTTCCTATGGTGTAGAAATATACCTAGTTGGACTAATTTTATTGTGGCAAGCTGGTCCAGCGGCTAACGTAACAGTCTGGAGTTTTGAGACTCTCTGATTGCGGGTTCTCTCCCCGACCGTGGTATGGTTTGTTTGCAATCGTGTCATTACGATTTCGTGAGATATGTTTCCATGGATACTGAGAGAGGGAGCAGAGGAACTGTGTGTGCCGCTAGCGGCAATCTTCAGTAACTCTATCGAAACTCGGCAGTTGCCTGAGGCGTGGAAGACAGCACATGTAGTTCCAATTTTCAAGAAAGGGGACAGACAGGCAGCGTTAAACTACAGACCAGTGTCACTGACTTGTACAGTATGTAAAGTCATGGAAAAGATTATCAAGAGAAGAGTGGTGGAACACATTGAAAAGATGGGGCTCATACATGACAGTCAGCATGGCTTCAGAGAAAGGAAATCCTGTGTCACAAATCTACTTGAGTTCTACGATAACGTAACAGAAGTAAGACAGGAGAGAGAGGGATGGGTAGATTCCATCTTTTTAGACTGCAAGTAGGCTTTTGACACAGTACCACACAAGAGACTGGTGCAAAAATTAGAGGAGCAGGCAGGAATAACAGGGAAAGTACTGCAATGGATCAGGGAATACCTGACAGGAAGGAAACAACGAGTGTTGGTACGTGCTGAAGTGTTGGAGTGGGCGCATGTGTCGAGTGGGGTTCCACAAGGTTCAGTCCTAGGTCCGGTGCTGTTTCTTATATACGTGAATGACATGGTGGAGGGAATAGATTCAGAAGTGTCACTGTTTGCTGATGATGTGAAACTGATGAGGAGAATACAAGTGGGAGAGGATCAGTTAAGATTACAAGGGGATCTGGACAAACTACAAGTATGGTCCGACAAATGGCTCCTGGAGTTTAACCCCAGTAAGTCATGAAGATTGGGGAAGGACACAGAAGGCTGCAGACGGAGTACAGGTTAGGAAACCAATAGCTGCAAATGTCAATTAAAGAAAAGGATCTTGGAGTAAGCATTATAACGAACATGTCCCCCGAGGCACACATCAATCAAATAACTGCTGCAGCATATGGGAGATTGGCAAACCTGAGATTGGCATTTAGACATCTGAGTAAGGAGTCATTCACGACATTTTACACCATGTATGTAAGGCCTATAATGGAGTATGCAGTGCCAGTATGGAACCCTTACTTAGTCAAACACGTCATGAAATTGGAGAAAGTGCAAAAATTTGCAACACGATTAGTCCCGGAACTGAGGGGTATGTCTTATGAGGAGAGGTTAAGGAAACTCAACCTGATGACATTAGAGAATAGGAGGGATAGCGGGGACATGATAACAACGTATAAAATACTGAGAGGCATTGACAAGGTGGACAGGAATCGAATGTTTCAGAGATGGGATACAGAAACACGGGGACACAATTGGAAGCTGAAAACCCAGATGAGTCATAGGGATGTTAGGAAGTATTTCTTTAGTCTTAGAGTTGTCAGGAATTGGAATAATCTGGAGAGAGAAGTAGTGGAAGCAAGTTCTATAAATAGCTTTAAGAAGAGGTATGACAAAGATCATGTAGCAGGGAGAGAGTGAATTAGTATCGACCAGTGAAGAGGCGGGGCCAGGAGCTATGAATCGACCCCTGCAACCACATATAGGTAAGTGTACACACACATACACACACACACGTACGTACGTACGTACGTACGTTGAGGCACCTGATCATTAACTCTTGTGTTGAAAATTTTTCAAAAAAAAAAAAAAACATTATTTTTTGTTATTAAATAAGAAAGTTTTCCTGATGGTAATGACACCAAAAGTACGAAATTTGATGTAAAACTTGCAAAAATATGCTCTCACGAAGTTAGAGATCTCAGCGATATTTACACATCAGTGATTTCGCCCACTTTGAGCCCTATTTTCAGCCATTTCCAGAGTTCCAGTCGAGTAAAATCATAGCTATTTCACTAGTACTTCATTTATTCTATTGATTGAGTACAAGAAACTGCCCATTTACCTGTTTCAACTACCCAATAAAGTGGTCAGAAATTGGCAGTTTGGCCAATTTCACACAAATTTCAAAAGAGGCCAATTTCACAATAGGGTCCAGAATAAAGAATGCAGACATTCTTGGCACTGAAATAACATTTTCTCTGTTCTTTAGTCACATTTCCAGCCCTTCTTATATTACTCTTTTTTTCAATTTTAAATTTTTCTCTCACAAAAAAATAGAAGATTTACTGTTATGCAAACTACTGCATTATTATAATACTATGGAACCCCAAGTTTGGAACTTAATCCATTCCAGGAGCTAGTTCTAAAATCAAAACATTCGAAACTCGAAGCAATATTTCCCATAAGAAATAATGTAAATACAGTTTATCTGTTCCAGAAACCCAAAAATATTCACAAAAAAATACATTTTATAGAGATTAATTATAGTTTTACTTACACATAACAAACATACATAGTACAATTATTAATAGATAAAAATTTATATAAACATATAAAATAACATTTTTACTTATCATTATTGAAGTTTGTTGATGGTATCTGGAAGATTGTTGATGGCATCTGGAAGATTGTTGATGGTATCTGGAAGATTGTTGATGGTATCTGGAAGATTGTTGATGGTATCTGGAAGATTGTTGATGGTATCTGGAAGATTGTTGATGGCATCTGGAAGATTGTTGATGGTATCTGGAAGATTGTTGATGGTATCTGGAAGATTGTTGATGGCATCTGGAAGATTGTTGATGGTATCTGGAAGATTGTTGATGGCATCTGGAAGATTGTTGATGGTATCTGGAAGATTGTTGATGGCATCTGGAAGATTGTTGATGGCATCTGGAAGATTGTTGATGGTATCTGGAAGATTGTTGATGGTATCTGGAAGATTGTTGATGGCATCTGGAAGATTGTTGATGGTATCTGGAAGATTGTTGATGGCATCTGGAAGATTGTTGATGGTATCTGGAAGATTGTTGATGGTATCTGGAAGATTGTTGATGGTATCTGGAAGATTGTTGATGGCATCTGGAAGATTGTTGATGGCATCTGGAAGATTGTTGATGGCATCTGGAAGATTGTTGATGGCATCTGGAAGATTGTTGATGGCATCTGGAAGATTGTTGATGGTATCTGGAAGATTGTTGATGGTATCTGGAAGATTGTTGATGGTATCTGGAAGATTGTTGATGGCATCTGGAAGATTGTTGATGGCATCTGGAAGATTGTTGATGGCATCTGGAAGATTGTTGATGGCATCTGGAAGATTGTTGATGGCATCTGGAAGATTGTTGATGGTATCTGAAAGATTGTTGATGGTATCTGGAAGATTGTTGATGGTATCTGGAAGATTGTTGATGGCATCTGGAAGATTGTTGATGGCATCTGGAAGATTGTTGATGGCATCTGGAAGATTGTTGATGGTATCTGGAAGATTGTTGATGGTATCTGGAAGATTGTTGATGGTATCTGGAAGATTGTTGGTATCTGGAAGATTGTTGATGGCATCTGGAAGATTGTTGATGGTATCTGGAAGATTGTGATGGTATCTGGAAGATTGTTGATGGCATCTGGAAGATTGTTGATGGCATCTGGAAGATTGTTGATGGTATCTGGAAGATTGTTGATGGTATCTGGAAGATTGTTGATGGTATCTGGAAGATTGTTGATGGTATCTGGAAGATTGTTGATGGCATCTGGAAGATTGTTGATGGCATCTGGAAGATTGTTGATGGTATCTGGAAGATTGTTGATGGTATCTGGAAGATTGTTGATGGTATCTGGAAGATTGTTGATGGTATCTGGAAGATTGTTGATGGTATCTGGAAGATTGTTGATGGCATCTGGAAGATTGTTGATGGTATCTGGAAGATTGTTGATGGCATCTGGAAGATTGTTGATGGCATCTGGAAGATTGTTGATGGCATCTGGAAGATTGTTGATGGTATCTGGAAGATTGTTGATGGTATCTGGAAGATTGTTGATGGTATCTGGAAGATTGTTGATGGTATCTGGAAGATTGTTGATGGCATCTGGAAGATTGTTGATGGTATCTGGAAGATTGTTGATGGCATCTGGAAGATTGTTGATGGTATCTGGAAGATTGTTGATGGCATCTGGAAGATTGTTGATGGCATCTGGAAGATTGTTGATGGTATCTGGAAGATTGTTGATGGCATCTGGAAGATTGTTGATGGCATCTGGAAGATTGTTGATGGCATCTGGAAGATTGTTGATGGCATCTGGAAGATTGTTGATGGTATCTGGAAGATTGTTGATGGTATCTGGAAGATTGTTGATGGCATCTGGAAGATTGTTGATGGCATCTGGAAGATTGTTGATGGCATCTGGAAGATTGTTGATGGCATCTGGAAGATTGTTGATGGTATCTGGAAGATTGTTGATGGCATCTGGAAGATTGTTGATGGCATCTGGAAGATTGTTGATGGTATCTGGAAGATTGTTGATGGTATCTGGAAGATTGTTGATGGCATCTGGAAGATTGTTGATGGTATCTGGAAGATTGTTGATGGCATCTGGAAGATTGTTGATGGTATCTGGAAGATTGTTGATGGTATCTGGAAGATTGTTGATGGCATCTGGAAGATTGTTGATGGTATCTGGAAGATTGTTGATGGTATATGGAAGATTGTTGATGGCATCTGGAAGATTGTTGATGGCATCTGGAAGATAGTTGATGGTATCTGGAAGATTGTTGATGGCATCTGGAAGATTGTTGATGGTATCTGGAAGATTGTTGATGGTATCTGGAAGATTGTTGATGGCATCTGGAAGATTGTTGATGGCATCTGGAAGATTGTTGATGGCATCTGGAAGATTGTTGATGGCATCTGGAAGATTGTTGATGGCATCTGGAAGATTGTTGATGGTATCTGGAAGATTGTTGATGGTATCTGGAAGATTGTTGATGGTATCTGGAAGATTGTTAATGGCATCTGGAAGATTGTTGATGGCATCTGGAAGATTGTTGATGGCATCTGGAAGATTGTTGATGGTATCTGGAAGATTGTTGATGGTATCTGGAAGATTGTTGATGGCATCTGGAAGATTGTTGATGGTATCTGGAAGATTGTTGATGGTATCTGGAAGATTGTTGATGGCATCTGGAAGATTGTTGATGGCATCTGGAAGATTGTTGATGGCATCTGGAAGATTGTTGATGGCATCTGGAAGATTGTTGATGGCATCTGGAAGATTGTTGATGGTATCTGGAAGATTGTTGATGGCATCTGGAAGATTGTTGATGGCATCTGGAAGATTGTTGATGGTATCTGGAAGATTGTTGATGGCATCTGGAAGATTGTTGATGGCATCTGGAAGATTGTTGATGGTATCTGGAAGATTGTTGATGGTATCTGGAAGATTGTTGATGGCATCTGGAAGATTGTTGATGGTATCTGGAAGATTGTTGATGGCATCTGGAAGATTGTTGATGGCATCTGGAAGATTGTTGATGGCATCTGGAAGATTGTTGATGGCATCTGGAAGATTGTTGATGGCATCTGGAAGATTGTTGATGGCATCTGGAAGATTGTTGATGGCATCTGGAAGATTGTTGATGGCATCTGGAAGATTGTTGATGGCATCTGGAAGATTGTTGATGGCATCTGGAAGATTGTTGATGGCATCTGGAAGATTGTTGATGGCATCTGGAAGATTGTTGATGGCATCTGGAAGATTGTTGATGGTATCTGGAAGATTGTTGATGGCATCTGGAAGATTGTTGATGGCATCTGGAAGATTGTTGATGGCATCTGGAAGATTGTTGATGGCATCTGGAAGATTGTTGATGGCATCTGGAAGATTGTTGATGGCATCTGGAAGATTGTTGATGGCATCTGGAAGATTGTTGATGGCATCTGGAAGATTGTTGATGGCATCTGGAAGATTGTTGATGGCATCTGGAAGATTGTTGATGGTATCTGGAAGATTGTTGATGGCATCTGGAAGATTGTTGATGGCATCTGGAAGATTGTTGATGGCATCTGGAAGATTGTTGATGGCATCTGGAAGATTGTTGATGGCATCTGGAAGATTGTTGATGGCATCTGGAAGATTGTTGATGGCATCTGGAAGATTGTTGATGGCATCTGGAAGATTGTTGATGGTATCTGGAAGATTGTTGATGGCATCTGGAAGATTGTTGATGGTATCTGGAAGATTGTTGATGGTATCTGGAAGATTGTTGATGGCATCTGGAAGATTGTTGATGGCATCTGGAAGATTGTTGATGGTATCTGGAAGATTGTTGATGGCATCTGGAAGATTGTTGATGGCATCTGGAAGATTGTTGATGGTATCTGGAAGATTGTTGATGGCATCTGGAAGATTGTTGATGGTATCTGGAAGATTGTTGATGGCATCTGGAAGATTGTTGATGGCATCTGGAAGATTGTTGATGGTATCTGGAAGATTGCATCTGGAAGATGGCATCTGGAAGATTGTTGATGGTATCTGGAAGATTGTTGATGGCATCTGGAAGATTGTTGATGGGATCTGAAAGATTGTTGATGGCATCTGGAAGATTGTTGATGGCATCTGGAAGATTGTTGATGGCATCTGGAAGATTGTTGATGGTATCTGGAAGATTGTTGATGGTATCTGGAAGATTGTTGATGGCATCTGGAAGATTGTTGATGGCATCTGGAAGATTGTTGATGGCATCTGGAAGATTGTTGATGGCATCTGGAAGATTGTTGATGGCATCTGGAAGATTGTTGATGGCATCTGGAAGATTATGAGTGACAGCAATATTGTTTGGAAGGGGAATCCCCTTCCATAAAGACTTTAAGTAACAAGTCTTTATCTGGGATTACTTCTCTTCTTTAAGATTACCCTAAAATGGGACATGGTTCTGTCACTGAACTTGTTGTAGAGATACCTTGTTTCAGCTTGCTCAGGCTGACCTTGTTGTAGAGATACCTTGTTTCAGCTTGTTCAGGCTGACCTTGTTGTAGAGATACCTTGTTTCAGCTTGTTCAGGCTGAACTTGTTGTAGAGATACCTTGTTTCAGCTTGTTCAGGATGATATTTTTCAGCAAATGTCTGCACCCTGTTACACAGTGTATAAGTCTTCTTAATCTCTGAAGAAGGTACCACCACCACCATCCACCACCACCATCCACCACCACCATCCACCACCACCACCATCCACCACCACCACCCACCACCACCACCATCCACCACCACCACCCACCACCACCACCACCACCATCACCACCACCATCACCACCACCACCATCACCACCACCACCATCACCACCACCACCATCACCACCACCACCATCCACCACCACCATCCACCACCATCCACCACCATCCACCACCACCATCCACCAGCACCATCCACCACCACCATCACCACCACCACCATCACCACCACCACCATCCGCCACCACCATCCGCCACCACCATCCGCCACCACCATCCACCACCACCATCCGCCACCACCACCCCCCACCACCATCCGCCACCACCACCCGCCACCACCACCCGCCACCACCACCCGCCACCACCACCCGCCACCACCACCCGCCACCCCCACCCCCCACCACCACCCCCCACCACCCCCCGCCACCACCACCCGCCACCACCACCCGCCACCCGCCACCACCACCATCCACCACCATCCACCACCATCCACCACCATCCACCACCATCTGCCACCATCCACCACCACCACCATGCACCAACACCACCATCCACCACCACCACCATGCACCAACACCACCATCCACCACCACCACCATGCACCAACACCACCATCCACCACCACCACCATGCACCAACACCACCATCCACCACCACCACCATCCACCACCACCACCACCATCACTACCATGGTAGCTTATTTTACAGTCGCACTTAATAAACAAGCACCAAACACAATGATTTAATAGTGAAATGTTTGAATGAGCGCACAGGTTAGTGTTCGCTCAAGCATAAACAAAGCCAGACTGTCTCATGAGCGTGTACAGGGACGCAGACAGGCATGAGCAGGCGAACAGGTCTGGTATGTGGTTCGAAACACGGGGCAAGTTCGATATGCGGGACAAAATTGGTTCGAAAAAAGAGGTCGAAACTCGAAGCGTTTGATAGTCAATGCATTTGAAACTCAGGGTTCCACTGTAATTATATAAATAATGTCAACCCATTTGTGACTGTGTGTTAGACTGGCCAGTTGGACACGTATTGGACGGTGATGTCATTTGTTTACTCTTGAATGTCGGCAAAAATCAAACTTTTCTGCAACTTCGAGCTCAATTTCAAGGTACTTTTCATCCTGAAACCAATCAAAATCATCTCCATTTCTGTAATATATCTTCCATTCAATCAAATGAGACCAAGAAAACGAGAATACAACCATAAATACCATACAAAAATACACCGCAAATTTGCTGTTTTAAACCAAAAACATGGTACGAGGTTTTTTTTTCCTCATGCACTGTGTGCTGCAGAATTTTTTTTTATACTGTGCACACCGACCACATAGACCCATTCTTTCATATGTAGGCCTACCAGCTTTCTTCCACCTGATTTGAAGGCGCTAGAATTTTGGTGTAGTACTACGGGACTGACACTGGCTCTCAGGCTGTAGCACTACGGGACTGACGCTGAAAGGGTTAAAACAAGCCACAAAACACTGTATTTACAATACACACACACACATGCACACACACACAAAATTTAAAACAAGCCACAAAACACTGTGTTTACATTCACTCTGTTTTATTGTGTTTTTTCCAAGAAATAGTTGGTCTGTAGCAGAGTTACGACAGTCACAAATGAGGTGACAAAATCATGACATTCGTGTGTTTATCCTTGACATTTGTCTGTTGTTTCAGGTAAATCGAAACTGCCAAGCAGTGGAGCCAAACGCCGCTTTGATGAAGCAAGCGCCAGTGCCGACATCTCCAGTGATGATGAGACGGCGCCACCTCAGCCCAGCGCCAGGAAGGTTAGCCAGGTCCTGGAGCTGTCTCTCAACTACTGAGACAGAGATATACAGCATTTCTCTTATAAAGTTCCACTATATACAGTCATTTCTCTTATAAAGTTCCACTATATACAGTCAGTTCTCTTATAAAGTTCCACTATATACAGTCAGTTCTCTTATAAAGTTCCACTATATACAGTCAGTTCTCTTATAAAGTTCCACTATATACAGTCAGTTCTCTTATAAAGTTCCACTATACAGTCAGTTCTCTTATAAAGTTCCACTATATACAGTCAGTTCTCTTATAAAGTTCCACTATATACAGTCAGTTCTCTTATAAAGTTCCACTATATACAGTCAGTTCTCTTATAAAGTTCCACTATATACAGCCAGTCCTCTTATAAAGTTCCACTATATACAGTCAGTTCTCTTATAAAGTTCTGCTATATACAGTCAGTTCTCTTATAAAGTTCCACTATATACAGTCAGTTCTCTTATAAAGTTCCACTATATACAGCCAGTCCTCTTATAAAGTTCCACTATATACAGTCAGTTCTCTTATAAAGTTCCACTATATACAGTCAGTTCTCTTATAAAGTTCCACTATATACGGCCGGTTCTCGTATAAAGTTCCACTATATACAGTCAATTCTCGTATAAAGTTCCACTATATGCAGTCAATTCTCTTATAAAGTTCCACTATATACAGTCAGAAGAGGAAATGTGTTATCAGTTAATAATAATAATACTTGTATTACTACAGTGGACCCCGGGTTTTCGTGTTTAATCCGTTCCAGAGCCATCAGCCAAAACCGAAACCATTTTCCCCATAAGAAATAATGTAAATGGAATTAATTCGTTCCAGACACCCAGAAGTATCAACAAAAAAATTTTTTTTTACCTTAACCCCTTGACTGTTGCAACCCCCAAATCCTGAGGTGTTTCCTGGTGTCGAAAAATTTTTGAAAAAAAAAAAAAAATCTTATGAAATGATAGAGAATCTTTTCCCAGTGGTAATAAAACCAAAAGAACGAAATTTGATGGAAAACTGACGGAATTATGCTCTCGCAAAGTTAGCGACCTCCATGATATTTACGAATCAATGATTTTGCCCACTTTGAGCCCTATTTTCGGCTAATTCCATTTCTCCAGTCGACCAAACTCATAGCTATTTCTTTAGAACTCTATTTGTTCTGTCGATTGAGTACAAGAAACCACCCATTTACTGATTTCAACTACCCAATAATGTGGTCAGAAATTTGCAATTTGGCCAATTTCACGCAAATTAAAAAATATGCCAATTTCAAAATAGGGTCCAGAATGAACAACGCAGACATTCCTGGCTATAAAATAACATTTTCTTTGTTAATCGGTCATGTCTCCAGGCCTCTTTGATATTACTCTTGCTTTCTATTTTGAATTTTTATTCTAACAAATAGAAGATTTACTATTATGCAGACTACTGCAATATTGTAATAATTGTATAAATAATGTCAACCCATTCATGACTGCATATTAGAATGGCTAGTTGGACATTTATTGGACAATGACATCATTTGTTTACTTTTGAACATCGGCAAAAATCAAACATTCCCCCTACTTCGAGCTCCATTTCAAGGTTCTTTTCATAGTAAAACTAATCAAAATCACCTCTGTTTCTATAATACGTTTTCCATTCTATAAAATGAGACCAAGAAAACGAGAATACAACCATAAATACTATACGAAAATACACCTCAAAGTCAGCATTTTAATTAAAAAAATGGTTGGAGTTTTTTTTTTCTCATCATACACTGCGTACTGCAGGATTTTTTTATATGGTGCACACGGACCACACAGACCCATTCTCTCACATGTGCGCCTACCAGCTTTCTCCTGCTTGATTTGAAGCCGCTAGAATTTATGAATATATATATGTCAAACATGACTGAAACAGTCACATGGTTAAAGTTACATTTACATGCACAAAAGAATGAACATTGAACATAACACTTACCTTTATTGAAGGCTGTTGTTGCTGGAAGGAAGACAGGGAGGAAGGGAGAGGGAAGAGAGGTTATTCTTTGGAAGGGGAATCTCCCTCCATAAGGACTGTGGGTACCAAGTCTTTATCCGGGGTCACTTCCCTCCATTGTTTTTTAATGCCACTAGGACCAGCTTGAGAGCCACTGGACCCTTGTTGCACAAAATATCTGTCCAGAGAGCTCTGTTTCTGGCATCTCTTTAAAATTTCCCTAAAATGGGACATGGCATTATCATTGTAAAAGTCGCAAGCACGGATTGCAACAGCTTTCTCAGGGTGATGTTGCTCTACAAATGAATACACTTTAGTCCACATTGCACAAATCTCCTTAATCTGTGTAGAAGGCACCTTATTCCATCTCTCTTCCTTCTTCTCTGAAGCAATTTCCTCAGCTGTGGTTTGTTGCTGTTGCTGAGGAAGTTCTTGCAGCTCATCAGTGGTGAGCTCTTGATTGTGGTCCTCCGCCAACTTTTCCACATCCTGGCCACTCACATCTGACCCCATGAATTCAACAGTGCCACAGTTGATTGACAACAGATGTAGGGTCGACAGGGTCAGCCTCAAACCCTTCAAAATCCTTCTCTTGGACACAATCTGGCCACAATTTTCCCCAAGCAGAGTTCATCATCCTGGAAGTCACTCCCTGCCAAGCCTTATCTGTAAGGCCTATGCAGTGGAAGATATTGAAGTAATTCTTCCAGAACTCTCTTAGGGTCAATTCGGAGTCCGAGGTTATATCAAAACGCCTTTTAAACATTGCTTTGGTGTACAGTTTTTTGAAGTTTGCAATGACCTGCTGGTCCATGGGCCTAATGAGAGGAGTGGTGTTAGGAGGCAAGAACTTCACTGTTACAAAACTGAATTCCTTAGACAATTGGTCTTCGAAGTCTGGAGGATGAGCAAGAGCATTGTCCATTATCTGGAGGCACTGGAGTGGCAGTTTATTATCCAGGAGATATTTCTTCACGCTCGGGCCAAACACTTCATTGAACCATTCCAGGAAAATTTCCCTCATGACCCATACCTTACTGTTAGTCTTCCACATCACACATAATTTACTCTTGACAACACTGTTTTTCTTGAACACTCTGGGATTTTCAGAGTGATACACCAGTAAAGGCTTCACTTTGAAATCCCCACTAGCATTACTACACAAGAGAGTTAGCCTGTCTTTCATGGGCTTGTGTCCAGGCAGGGCCTTTTCCTCCTGCGTAATGTAGGTCATCTTTGGCATTTGCTTCCAAATCAGGCTTGTTTTGTCACAATTGAACACTTGTTGGGCTTGGAATTTTTGAGCCTCTACATAACATTTGAATTCCCACACAAATTTTTCAGCCTCATGTTTGTCTGAACTGGCACCCTCACTGTGCCTTACAGCACTTGTATACCACTAAGCTTCTTGAATTTTTCGAACCAGCCTTTGCTGCCCTTAAATTCACCTACATCAGCATTTGTTTCAGGCAGTTTCTTTATGAGATTGTCATGCAACTGCCTTGCAATTTCACAAATAATAGACTGCACAACACTATCTCCTACTAACTCTTTCTCTCTGATCCACACCAACAACAATTTCTCCACTTCTTCCATTGTTTGGGATCTCTGGTTATCGCATTTACCCTTTTCACAACATCAGCTTCCATGATTTCTTTTCTCTGTGCCACAATGGAGCTGATTGTTGATGGCGACTTCCTGTAAATCCTGCCGAGTTCAGCAATGTGTATGCCATCATATTTTCTTAGGATTTCTTTTTTTCAGTTCTACAGTGTTCCTCACTTTCTTTACCAAAGCACTGGCACTAGAAGCTTACTTTGGGGCCATGTTTGCTTATTTAGCAGTCACACACAATAAACAAGTGGCAAAAATAATGGATTATTACGAAATGTTTTGCTTGACCTGGCAGGATATGTTCACTCACTGAGAAACAGTGCTACACTGGCTGAGAATGCGTGTGGGAGGCAGCTTTGTCTGCGCGCTGGGCACTGGACGGGTTCTGTACGATCAACAAAAACGGAGGTAATCGACGAAAGTGGAACCAAAAAATCGACAAAAAAAAGTTGGCCAAAACTGAAATCGGCAATAACAAAGATTGACGAAAAACGAAGGGTCCACTGTACTACTATTCAATAATAAACAGAAATATCAATCTCAATCTCAAAATAATGAATCTTAACTAGTCATAAGTTGGCCTGTGATACTCCAATACTGAAACTATGTATAGTGCCAAAACAAAAGCATTCACATTGCTAAACTCACAAACTAGTATTTAGTCACTTAGCCATAATACCAACTTACCACATAATTTTGTAATATTTTAAACTTAAGATTTAATTTAAGTCTGCCCGAAATGCCTAGCCATGCTAGGTGTTCTAGTGGTACACTCTGTAATTATTATTTTACTACATGTAAACCACACAATAACCAAATTCTGTAAACTCAGCATTGTAATCCTTATAGAGAATAAACTTTGAATTTGAATTTGAATAATAATACATACATACATGTACAAGCATATATGTACACACTCCTCTGGGTTTTCTTCTTTGTGTTTTCTTACTAGTTCTTATTTCCTCTTATCTCCATGGGAAAGTGGAACAGAATTCTTCCTCAGTAAGCCTTGTGTGTTGTAAGAGGCGACTAACATGCTGGGAGCAAGGGGCTCTTCTCTGTATAAATTGCTAAATTTGAAAAGAGAAACTTTAGTTTTTCTTTTTGTGCCACCCTGCCTTGGTGGGATATAGCTGGCTTGTTGAAAGAATAATAATAATAACAATAATAATTTTTTTTTTCAACAAGCTGGCTATCTCCCACCAAGGCAGGGTGACCCAAAAAGAAAATCCCCAAAAAGGAGATACTTTCATCATCATTCAACACTTTCACCTCACTCACACATAATCACTGTTTTTGCAGAGGCACCCAGATACAACAGTTTAGAAGCATATATAACATATCCCTCCAAACTGCCAATATCCCAAACCTCTCCTTTAAAGGGCAGGCATTGTACTTCCCATTTCCAGGACTCAAGTTTGGCTATATAAAAAAACCGGTTTCCCTGAATCCCTTCACTAAATATTACCCTGCTCACACTCCAACAGCTTGTCAGGTCCCAAAAACCATTCGGCTCCTTTCACTCCTATGTAACATGCTCACGCATGCTTGCTGGAAGTCCAAGCCCCTCGCCCACAAAACCCCCTTTACCCCCTCCCTCCAACCTTTTCGAGGACGACCCGTACACCTCCTTCCTTCCCCTACAGATTTAGATACTCTCCATGTCATTCTACTTTGATCCATTCTCTCTAAATGACCAAACCACCTCAACAACCCCTCTTCTGCCCTCTGACTAATACTTTTATTAACTCCACACCTTCTCCTAATTTCCACACTCCGAATTTTCTGCATAATATTTACACCACACATTGCCCTTAGACAGGACATCTCCACTGCCTCGAACTACCTCCTCGCTGTAGTATTTACAACCCAAGCTTCACACCCATATAAGAGAGTTGGTACCACTATACTTTCATACATTCCCTTCTTTGCCTCCATAGATAACCATTTTTGTCTCCACATATACCTCAATGCACCACTCACCTTTTTTCCTTCATCAATTCTAGGGTTAACCTCATCCTTCATAAATCCATCCACTGACACGTCCAACTCCCAAATATCTGAAAACATTTACTTCTTCCATACTCCCTCTCTCCAATGTGATATCCAATTTTTCTTTATCTAAATCATTTGATGCCCTCATCACCTTACTCTTTTCTATGTTCACTTTCAACTTTCTACATTTACACACACTCCCAAACTCGTCCACTAACCTTTGCAGTTTTTCTTTAGAATCTCCCATAAGCACAGTATCATCAACAAAAAGTAACTGTGTCAACTCCCATTTTGTATTTGATTCCCCATAATTTAATCCCACCCCTCTCCCGAACACCCTAGCATTTACTTCTTTTACAACCCCATCTATAAATATATTAAACAACCATGGTGACATTACACATCACTGTGTAAGACCTACTTTTACCGGGAAGTAGTCTCCCTCTCTTCTACACACCCTAACCTGAGCCTCACTATCCTCATAAAAACTCTTAACAGCATTTAGTAACTTACCACCTATTACATATACTTGCAACATCTGCCACATTGCTCCCCTATCCACTTTATCATATGCCTTTTCTAAATCCATAAATGCAATGAAAACTTCCCTTCCTTTATCTAAATACTGTTCACATATATACTACCCACTCTAAAGCCTCCTTGCTCATCGGAAATCCTACTCTCTGTCTTACCTCTAATTCTTTCAGTAATAACCATACCATACACTTTTCCTGGTATACTCAGTAAACTTATTCCCCAATAATTTTATATTCTATATGCAAGATTACAGGTAAGTCTTGCTACTTCTACTTACACTTAGGTCACACTACACATACATGTACAAGCATATATATACACACCCCTCTGGGTTTTCTTCTATTTTCTTTCTAATTCTTGTTCTTGTTTATTTCCTCTTATCTCCATGGGGAAGTGGAACAGAATTCTTCCTCTGTAAGCCATGCGTGTCGTAAGAGGCGACTAAAATGCCGGGAGCAAGGGGCTAGTAACCCCTTCTCCTGTATATATTACTAAATTTAAAAGGAGAAACTTCAGTTTTTTCTTTTGGGCCACCCCACCTCAGTGGGATACGGCTGGTACGTTGAAAGAAAGAATTTTATATTCCCTCTTTTCCTCCCATAACTTATCCTTCAACATTATTGCTACTTCTTCTTTAGCTCTAACTCTATTTAAAACCCCCTGATCTAACCCCATTTATTTCTCCCCACTGAAACTCTCCCATTCCCTTCAGCTTTGTTTTGCTTAAAGCCAGGACATCCAGCTTCTCATTCATAACATCCACATTCATCTCTTTTTTATCATTTGCACAACATCCACACACATTCAAACATCCCACCTTGTCGGTTTTCTTCTTTTTCTTTTTAGTAGGCTATACGGGAGAAGGGGTTGCTAGCCCATTGTTCCCGGCATTTTAGTTGACTTTTACAACATAATAATAATAATGATAATAATTGCAGGTTCCCGCTGGTGGTGTTAATGTCTTCGGTACTGCCGTTACATCTGCCATCCGCCGAGCACCATCATCGGATTCAGAAGCCTCGGATGGAGGGTGGTCACCGGAGCGCAGCAGTGCTGGGTCTTTGTCGTCCGCTGGCAAGTCCAAATCCCGGGCTGCGCCAGGACCGGTCGCCAAGGTGGCAGACACAGGGAAATTATCCGGCGGAGGTGGCTTGTTTGATGACGATGATGATGAAGATGACCTGTTTGGCAGCATCGCCACAAAATCCCATGCAGGTCATGCCACGGTTGTCAGCCAAACAAACCGTAATTCAGACATGACTTCTGCCGTAACTAAATCATTCGGTAACGAATCTGGTGCTGGAACGACCAACACAGCAAAATCCGACAGACTCTTTTCTGATGATGATGACCCATTTGGGACACCAGTTTATGACAAGCATGTTGTCCCAGCACCAGCTTTACCTGCTAGCAAACTACCCAACACGACTAGTTCAACTAGTAAGACGCTAGACGAGGGAAGTTACAAGTCATCACCGATTGTCATTTCCTCTGCTCCCAAAACCACAAGCGATTCACTCTTTGGCTCCCTCAGCGATGACGACTTGTTCGCACCATCCGGCACAATCATGGCGGCTAACTCTTCGGTGTTTGCCTCAGAGCCGCCGCCTCTTCCGCCACAAGACACGACTTCCAGTAATGACAAATCTGCTCCACTGACTTTAGGTTCCACCAACGACAGATCTGCTCCACTGACCTCAGCAAAGGCACCGAAACCCCTTCCCAGTACCCTATTTGGGTCGTCCTCAGATGACGACGACCTATTTTCACCCATGTCCAAGCCAGTCCATGCAGGTCCCCGTGTAGTTCAGAAGAGCAGAGGTCAAGAAGGATTTCCACAAGCTAAAGAGGATCAAAGAACAAACCTGGAGAGCCCCTTACCCGAGGATAGGATCCCACACGGCATTAATTCCCAGAAATTAGACACAAATAGAGGAATATTGGGCACTTCCACTGAGAATTTAGGGAAATTAGACACAAATGCAGGAATATTGGGTACTTCCACTGAGAATTTAGAGAAATTGAACACAGATAGAGGAATATTGGGCTCTTCCACTGAGGATTTGTTTAATACCAGTTCCAGAACTGCAGGCGACCTCCCAGTGCCTTCAAATTCTCAAACACTGATGGAAAGGCCAGGTTTGTCAGCATCACTAGATGATGACGACATATTCTCCGGCATCTCACCACTGCCCACAGCCAGCCAGGTCATTGGCAGTGACGGACAGAGCACAAATATATTCGTCTTGGATGATGAGGATGATATATTCGCGATTGACGTACCGGGAGAACAGTCTGCTGTTTCTGCTGAATCGAATATATTCCAAACCTCAAAAATTAATATATTCCAAGATATGAAGGATGATGAGGATATATTTAAGGACACAAAGAAGGAAGGCAGTATATTTGTAGACACAAAGAAGGAAGGCAGTATATTTGAAGACACAAAGAAGGAAGGCAGTATATTTGAAGACACAAAGAAGGAAGACAGTATATTTGTAGACACAAAGAAGGAAGGCAGTATATTTGAAGACACAAAGAAGGAAGACAGTATATTTGAAGACACAAAGAAGGAAGACAGTATATTTGAAGACACAAAGAAGGAAGACAGTATATTTGAAGACACAAAGAAGGAAGACAGTATATTTGAAGACACAAAGAAGGAAGACAGTATATTTGAAGACACAAAGAAGGAAGACAGTATATTTGAAGACACAAAGAAGGAAGACAGTATATTTGAAGACACAAAGAAGGAAGACAGTATATTTGAAGACACAAAGAAGGAAGACAGTATATTTGAAGACACAAAGAAGGAAGACAGTATATATGAAGACACAAAGAAGGAAGACAGTATATTTGAAGACACAAAGAAGGAAGACAGTATATTTGAAGACATACAGAAGGAAGGCAGTATATTTGAAGACACAAAGAAGGAAGACAGTATATTTGAAGACATACAGAAGGAAGGCAGTATATTTGAAGACACAAAGAAGGAAGACAGTATATTTGAAGACATGCAGAAGGAAGAGGATATATTTCAGAACAAACAGACTCAACAGAAGGACTTAGCTCCTACAACAGACACAACAACAGATGAACCAAGGGAGACTAAAGAAACTTCCTCTGTTATAAACAGGGATGCCTCCTTCTCCACACTACCTGTTGACTCTGAGGCTTCAGTTGCTCCACCAGCCTCTGGAAAGGTTTCTCCTGTGGGAGAGAAACCAGCAAAACCAGTTACAAAACCCACAGTTCTTGATACCACTGAGGTTTCTCCTGTGGGAGAGAAACCAGCAAAACCAGCTACAAAACCCACAGTACTTGGTACCACTGAGGTTTCTCCTGTGGGAGAGAAACCAGCAAAACCAGCTACAAAACCCACAGTACTTGGTACCACTGAGGTTTCTCCTGTGGGAGAGAAACCAGCAAAACCAGCTACAAAACCCACAGTACTTGGTACCACTGAGGTTTCTCCTGTGGGAGAGAAACCAGCAAAACCAGCTACAAAACCCACAGTACTTGATACCACTGAGGTTTCTCCTGTGGGAGAGAAACCAGCAAAACCAACTACAAAACCCACAGTACTTGGTACCACTGAGGTTTCTCCTGTGGGAGAGAAACCAGCAAAACCAGCTACAAAACCCACAGTACTTGGTACCACTGAGGTTTCTCCTGCGGGAGAGAAACCAGCAAAACCAACTACAAAACCCACAGTACTTGGTACCACTGAGGTTTCTCCTGTGGGAGAGAAACCAGCAAAACCAACTACAAAACCCACAGTACTTGGTACCACTGAGGTTTCTCCTGTGGGAGAGAAACCAGCAAAACCAACTACAAAACCCACAGTACCTGATACCACTGAGGTTTCTCCTGTGGCAGAGAAACCAGCAAAACTGGTTAAAAAACCTGTGGGCGGCGTGTCGCTCTTTGGAGGAGCGGATTTATTCACTCACCTCAACCAGAGTAAATCATTTTTGAGCACAGAGGGAGATGGTGGGGAGGGGAGCGAGGCAGAGGCCAGAGGTCGATCTGGCAGAGCAGACATCGGCAATGGCAAGAATGACAACCTGTTCAGCAGCAGTCCGCTGCCTCTTTCAACTGAGGCCAGAGGGTCTGTAAAAGTGGTTGAAGATGAGACAAATAGAGAGAGTGATGCTCGGTCATCGGCACATACAAGCACACAAGATAAAGCTGGTGGCCAACTTGGCAGAGAAATTGGGGTTTCCAGTGAACAAGGACAACAGACAAAGCCTCGGAAGAAGCCTCCCGTTGGCGGGGTGTCAATGTTCAGCAGTGGCAGTAGTGGCTTGGGTGAGCTCTTCTCTAGGGTCCAGCAGAGGAAGAGCATGCTGGCACCGGAGAGTGACAGCAGTGACAACAGTGATGGCAGCCCTCCCAAGGATGTTCCACAAGCATTGCCTACCAGGCAAATGACCGCGGCAGTGTCGTCGCACCCAAACATTGCTCCGACGAGTCCGCTGTCACCACTATCCCCAGTCTTTACCCCAGGACTGATCTACCCCAAGACTGGAGGCCGAGAAAGTGGCGTGAGCTTCGACGAGCCGGCCACAACAACCACGACACTACAGAGCTTGAATAAGGTACACCAGATAGACTGGATGGACAGGCCTCTTGAACCGCTGTCTGTAAAATGATGGCCCAAAAACCTATGACTGCCGGTCAATTTACCATCTACAGTTCAAGCCTCCTGACTTTTCTTAATTAACTGGCAGTGTCAGTTGTACTGTTAGTACAGTCAGTTATACTGTTAGTACAGTCAGTTGTACTGTTAGTACAGTCAGCTGTACTGTTGGTACAGTCACTTGTATTGTTGGTACAGTCATTTATACTGTTGCTACAGTCAGTTCTCCTGTAATCCTGTTCTGTTTTCTTCAGTCTCTTGTGGATGCAGTTGAAAGGTTCATCCATTGAGGAATTGTCACATTCAATTACAGTGGACCCTCGTTTTTCATAATTAATCAGTTCCAGAAAGTGTGACTATTTCCGAAATTGACGATTTTCGAAACCATTTTCCCCATAAGAAATAATGTAAATACAATTAATCTGTTCCAGACACCCAGAAGTATTAAAACAAAAATTTTTTTTACATGAAATGTAGATGTAGTACATACACAATACAATGGGACATAATGAATGAAACATTAACAGCATAACACTTATCTTTATTGACAATTCTTCTCAGTGTATGGAAGACTGGATGAGGAGAGAGATTGGATTATTTACTGTTTGGAAGGGGAATCCCCTTCCATCAACACCTCAGGTACCAAGTCATTTTCTGGGGTTACTTCTCTTCTCTGTTTCTTAATGCCACTAGGACCAGCTTGAGAGTCACTGGAGTCCTGTCTAGCAAAAAAAGTGTCCAGAGAGCTCTGTTTCTGACGTCTCTTTAAAACTTCCCTAAAATGGGCCAAGACTTTGTCACTGTACAAGTTGCCAACATGGCTTGCAACAACCTTGTCAGGGTGATGTTTCTCCATAAATCTTTCCATCCTACCCCACATTTCAATTTCTCTTTAATATCTGAAGAAGTCAACTTCTTCCATCTCTCTTCCTCCTCTGCAGCAATATTCTAAGCTGCGGTGTGTTGCTGTTCCAGCTGAAGCTCTTGCAGCTCCTCAGTGGTTAGCTCTTCATTGTGGTCCTCCACCAACTCTTCCACATCCTCCAAACTCACATCCAACCCCATGGAACTCCCCAATGCCACAGTAGATTCCACAACTGCCATAGGCTCGTCAGGGTCAGCCCCAAACCCTTCAAAATCCCTCTTGTGGACACAATCTGGCCACAATTTTCTCCAAGCAGAGTTCAAAGTCCTGGTAGTCACTCCCTTTCAAGCCTTACCTATAAGGCAATGGAGGATACTGAAGTGATCTTTCCAAAACTCTCTTAGGGTTAAGTGAGTGTCTAAGGTCACATTAAAGCACCTTTGAAGCATTGTTTTGGTGTAGAGTTATTTAAAGATTGAAATAATCTGCTGGTCCATGGGCTGGAGGAGAGGAGTGGTATTAGGGGGTAAGAACTTTACTGTGATGAACCCAAACTCCTCCAGAATTAGGTCATCCAAGTTTGGAGGAAGAGCAGGTGTATTATCCATTAGCAGGAGGCACTTGAAATCCAGTTTATTTTCCAGGAGGTAATTCTTCACACTAGGGCCAAACACTTCATTGAACCACTCGACGAAAATTTCCCTCGTGACCCATGCCTTATTATTAGATCTCCAAAACACACACAATTTACTCTTCATAACATTGTTTTTCTTGAACGCTCTGGGATTTTCGGAATGATACACTAGTAATGGCTTCACTTTGAAATCCCCCACTAGCATTGCTACAAAACATGAACATCAGCTTGTCTTTCATAGGCTTGTGTCCTGGCAGTGCCTTTTCCTCCTGAGTAATGTAGGTCCTCTTTGGCATTTTCTTTCAAAAGAGGCCTGTTTCATCACAATTGAACACTTGTTGGGGTTTTAATTGTTCAGTCTGTATGTACTCCTTGAATTCATTTATAAATTTTGTAGCTACAATTTTGCCCGAACTGGCAGCCTCGCCATGCCTTATCACACTGTGTATGCCACTATAGTTCTTAAATCTCTCAAACCAGCCTTTGCTAGCCTAAAATTCACAAATATCAGTACTCGTTGCAAGCAATTTCTTTACAAGATCATCATGCAACTGCCTGGCCTTTTCACAAATAAGCGACTGCATAAGACTATCTCCTGATAATTGCTTCTCGTTGATCCACACCAACAATAACTTCTCAACATCTTCGAGTACTGGCGATCTTATTTTTGTCAGCATATTTACCGGGAGCAATGGGCTAGTAACCCCTTCTCCTGTATACAATTACTAAAAAAGAGAAGAAGAAAAACTTTATAAAACTGGGTTGCTTAAATGTGCGTGGATGTAGTGCGGATGACAAGAAACAGATGATTGCTGATGTTATGAATGAAAAGAAGTTGGATGTCCTGGCCCTAAGCGAAACAAAGCTGAAGGGGGTAGGAGAGTTTCAGTGGGGGGAAATAAATGGGATTAAATCTGGAGTATCTGAGAGAGTTAGAGCAAAGGAAGGGGTAGCAGTAATGTTAAATGATCAGTTATGGAAGGAGAAAAGAGAATATGAATGTGTAAATTCAAGAATTATGTGGATTAAAGTAAAGGTTGGATGCGAGAAGTGGGTCATAATAAGCGTGTATGCACCTGGAGAAGAGAGGAATGCAGAGGAGAGAGAGAGATTTTGGGAGATGTTAAGTGAATGTATAGGAGCCTTTGAACCAAGTGAGAGAGTAATTGTGGTAGGGGACTTGAATGCTAAAGTAGGAGAAACTTTTAGAGAGGGTGTGGTAGGTAAGTTTGGGGTGCCAGGTGTAAATGATAATGGGAGCCCTTTGATTGAACTTTGTATAGAAAGGGGTTTAGTTATAGGTAATACATATTTTAAGAAAAAGAGGATAAATAAGTATACACGATATGATGTAGGGCGAAATGACAGTAGTTTGTTGGATTATGTATTGGTAGATAAAAGACTGTTGAGTAGACTTCAGGATGTACATGTTTATAGAGGGGCCACAGATATATCAGATCACTTTCTAGTTGTAGCTACACTGAGAGTAAAAGGTAGATGGGATACAAGGAGAATAGAAGCATCAGGGAAGAGAGAGGTGAAGGTTTATAAACTAAAAGAGGAGGCAGTTAGGGTAAGATATAAACAGCTATTGGAGGATAGATGGGCTAATGAGAGCATAGGCAATGGGGTCGAAGAGGTATGGGGTAGGTTTAAAAATGTAGTGTTAGAGTGTTCAGCAGAAGTTTGTGGTTACAGGAAAGTGGGTGCAGGAGGGAAGAGGAGCGATTGGTGGAATGATGATGTAAAGAGAGTAGTAAGGGAGAAAAAGTTAGCATATGAGAAGTTTTTACAAAGTAGAAGTGATGCAAGGAGGGAAGAGTATATGGAGAAAAAGAGAGAAGTTAAGAGAGTGGTGAAGCAATGTAAAAAGAGAGCAAATGAGAGAGTGGGTGAGATGTTATCAACAAATTTTGTTGAAAATAAGAAAAAGTTTTGGAGTGAGATTAACAAGTTAAGAAAGCCTAGAGAACAAATGGATTTGTCAGTTAAAAATAGGAGAGGAGAGTTATTAAATGGAGAGGTAGAGGTATTGGGAAGATGGAAGGAATATTTTGAGGAATTGTTAAATGTTGATGAAGATAGGGAAGCTGTGATTTCGTGTATAGGGCAAGGAGGAATAACATCTTGTAGGAGTGAGGAAGAGCCAGTTGTGAGTGTGGGGGAAGTTCGTGAGGCAGTAGGTAAAATGAAAGGGGGTAAGGCAGCCGGGATTGATGGGATAAAGATAGAAATGTTAAAAGCAGGTGGGGATATAGTTTTGGAGTGGTTGGTGCAATTATTTAATAAATGTATGGAAGAGGGTAAGGTACCTAGGGATTGGCAGAGAGCATGCATAGTTCCTTTGTATAAAGGCAAAGGGGATAAAAGAGAGTGCAAAAATTATAGGGGGATAAGTCTGTTGAGTGTACCTGGTAAAGTGTATGGTAGAGTTATAATTGAAAGAATTAAGAGTAAGACGGAGAATAGGATAGCAGATGAACAAGGAGGCTTTAGGAAAGGTAGGGGGTGTGTGGACCAGGTGTTTACAGTGAAACATATAAGTGAACAGTATTTAGATAAGGCTAAAGAGGTCTTTGTGGCATTTATGGATTTGGAAAAGGCGTATGACAGGGTGGATAGGGGGGCAATGTGGCAGATGTTGCAAGTGTATGGTGTAGGAGGTAGGTTACTGAAAGCAGTGAAGAGTTTTTACGAGGATAGTGAGGCTCAAGTTAGAGTATGTAGGAAAGAGGGAAATTTTTTCCCAGTAAAAGTAGGCCTTAGACAAGGATGTGTGATGTCACCGTGGTTGTTTAATATATTTATAGATGGGGTTGTAAGAGAAGTAAATGCGAGGGTCTTGGCAAGAGGCGTGGAGTTAAAAGATAAAGAATCACACACAAAGTGGGAGTTGTCACAGCTGCTCTTTGCCGATGACACTGTGCTCTTGGGAGATTCTGAAGAGAAGTTGCAGAGATTGGTGGATGAATTTGGTAGGGTGTGCAAAAGAAGAAAATTAAAGGTGAATACAGGAAAGAGTAAGGTTATGAGGATAACAAAAAGATTAGGTGATGAAAGATTCCCTTTGCAACAACAGCTTCCTTGATTTCCTTTTTCTTGGCCACGATGGAAGCTATGGTTGTATGGGGTTTCTTATACATCCTGGCCAGTTCGGCCACACGTACGCCACTTTCTTATTGTTCAATGATGTTTTTCTTGAATTCAATTGTATTTCTCACTTTCTTTACCAAAGGCCTGGCACTAGGAGCTTTCTTTGGAGTCATGGTAGCTTATTTAGCAGTTGCAAGCACTAAAATGTATGGAATATTATGAAATATTTTGTATGGACAAGTGAGAGGACTGTCACTCACTGGTAAACAATGGCACACTGGCTGGGAAGGGAATGTGAGGGGGCTCATGGCCGTGAGTGCGCGTCCGGGATGGACGACTATTTGCAAGTGAAACGACGATTTGCAAGTCAATGTTTTGACAAAAAAAAAATTAGGATTTCCGAAAATTATGACTTTTGAGCCTTACGAAATACGAGGGTCCACTGTATCTAACTGGGGGGAGGGAATTTCTGGGGGTCGATGCCCCCACGGTCCAGTCCTGGACCAGGCTCTCGGACAAGCTTTATCAATTGCTTTTGTAGAATAGCTTTATACAAGCAGTTATCGACAAACCCTTCTTATGTTGCAGGCTGAAAATATTATGTCAAAAATATTGTAAATCGAAAATATCCTAAGTTGAGAATATTGTCAGTCAAATATGAATATGATAGGCTAAATAAATAAATCAATAAATAACTAGTGTCGGTGAATAAGTCAGTAAACAAATAATTACTGTAATTAATTAAATACCAGTATTGAAAAGTCAATAAATGAATACAAGTTAGGGACTTGTTGCCTTCATGCTGGATAATTATCTTAAATTTCATCTCCAAAGTTATTGTTGCAGCATCATTGTAAAGTTGAAATATTGTAAGTTGAACCATTGTAAGTTGAGGAGCACCTGCATAATGTATTGTGTTTGAGTAGAGTTTCATTGAGGGACGACCACCAGGGTAATGCATAGGTACCTTTCCAGGGACGAACCAGAGGAGTGCAGAAGCGACGCCCACCAAGCCGGGCACATCGGAGGAGCGGATTGGTCCAGAGTGACGATTTCGATGTGTTGGCGACCTCCCCGGTCAGAGATCCGGCGTCACCAGTAGTCGCGCCAGATTTCCTGCACGAACGACCACCAGAAGCAAATATCTTGAAGGGATTACCAGTCAACTCTTCAAATTCCTCAACAGAAAAGATCACTGGTGCTAATTCCATTTTTACTGATACTGATATACCAGATGCACTTAGCAATGGTACACTTGTTGAAGCCAGAAACATCGTTGCAACTACAGATAGAGTACCTCCTACCATGCAAGCAGATGTTGCAAACGACATATTTCACATCAGTTCAATTGTTGAAGCTAAAAACAGTACTTCAAACACAGAAAGAGCACCTTCTACCAAGGTCACAGATGGCAAGAACACCGTGACCTCAAAGGAGAGTGACAACAAGGATGACGATGACCTTTTTGGTCGAACCAGAGGTGCCTCAAGTGCATCCGGGAAGATTGTAAGCAAAGGCACCAGAGGTTCTCTCTTCTGGGGTGATGAGAGTGATGACGACGACCTCTTCGGTGAGGCCAGGCGCCAACCCACATCGTCCAAGGTTGCAGCAAGCCAGTCCACTGGTAAACTTGGCTCTGCTAAGCCTCCTAACAAGCCACTATCAACCCACACCTTTGATGATGACAGAGGTAAATTCCACCAGTAGGCCTATTAATATTGTTCAGTATGACCCCATACTAGACTGAATCATCATTAGGCCTATTAACCCTTAAACTGTCCAAACGTAGATCTATGTTCGCTTGTGTAGCACTCCAAATGTAGATCTACGTTTTTTACATGCTTACTTATGGAGAAAATCAAGGTCGGAGTGCTCCACGCAAAAACGTAGGTCTATGTTTGGACAGTTGAAGGGTTAATGTTGTCCAATATGACCCCATACCCCACTGAATTACCAGTAGGCTTATTACAATTGTCCAATAGAACCCAATACCCCATTGAATCACCACCAGTAAGCCTATAGGCCTACTGGTGATGATTCAAGGGGGTATGGAGCTATGAATAGGTATTAGAGCTAGGAATGGGCCTTTTCACCTCCCAGCGATTTTTTTTTTTTTTTTGTTCAACAAGTTGGCCGTCGCCCACCGAGGCAGGGTGACCCAAAAAGAAAAGAGAATCCCCAAAAACAGGTGCCCAGATACAACAGTTTAGAAGCATATATAAAGATATACAGTGGACCCCCGCATAGCGAACTTAATCCGTGCAAGAGGGCTGGTCGTTATGCGAAGTGTTCGCTATGCGAATTAATTTTCCCCATAAGAAATAATGGAAATAAAATTAATCCGTGCAAGACACCCAAAAGTATGAAAAAAAAATTTTTTTACCACAAAAAAATGTTAATTTTAGTACACACAAACTGAAAAAGGCATGCACAATTACATGACACTTACTTTTATTGAAGATCTGGTGATGATTGATGGGATGGGAGGAGGGGAGAGAGAGTGTTAGTGTTTAGAAGGGGAATCCCCTTCCATTAACACTTGAGGAGGCAAGTCCTTTTCCAGGGTTACTTCCCTTCTTCTTTTAATGCCACTAGGACCAGCTTCAGAGTCACTGGACTTCTTTCTGTCCATAGAGCTCTGTACCTCCCGTTCCTTTACGATTTGTCTAAAATGGGCCATAACATTGTCATTGAAATAGTCACCAGCACGCCTTGCAACAGCTGTGTCAGGGTGATTTTCATCCATAAAGGTTTGCAGTTCAACCCACTGTGCACACATTTCCTTAATTTTTGAAGTAGGCACAATGGATTCCACAACTGGCATAGGCTTCTCAGGGTTAGCCCCAAACCCTTCAAAATCTTTCTTAATTTCCATACTAATTCTCACCCTTTTTACCACAGGGTTGGCACTAGAAGCTTTCTTGGGGCCCATGGTCACTTATTTTCAACAAACAGAACCGAAAACACTGTAATAATACGAAATATTCCGAGTGTATGCTTGAATGTTACCGCGGAGGCTAGCTGGTAAACAATGGGACAGGCGGCACATGTGAGGCTGGCTGAGGCCGCACATTGGACGCGTCTCGGACGAAGTTCGCTGAGCGGGTTTTTGTCTACTATGCGGGGCAAAATTTTAACGATCAAAGCGTTCGCTATGCGGAATGTTCGCTATGCAAGGCGTTCGCTATGCGGGGGTCCACTGTATAACATATCCCTCCAGCTGTATAAAGATAACCGGTTTCCTTGAATCCCTTCACTAAATATTATCCTGCTCACACTCCAACAGCTCGTCAGGTTCCAAAAACCATTCGTCTCCATTTACTCCTATCTAACACATTGACACATGCTTGCCAAAAGTCCAAGCCCCTTACCCACAAAACCTCCTTTACCCCCTCCCTCCAACCTTCTCGAGGACGACCCCTGCCCCGCCTTCCTTCCCCTACAGAGTCATACGCTCTCTTTGTCATTCTACTTTGATCCATTCTCTCTAAATGACCAAAACACCTCAACAACCCCTCTTCAGCCCTCTGACTAATACTTTTATTAACTCCACACCTCCTAATTTCCACACTCCGAATTTTCTACATAATATTTACACCACACATTGCCCTTAGACAGGACACCTCCACTGCCTCCAACTACCCCCTCGCTGCAGCATTTACAACCCAAGCTTCACATTTATATAAGAGTGTTGGTACCACCACTCTCATACATTCCCTTCTTTGCCTCCATGGATAACGTTCTTTGTCTCCATAGATACCTCAATGCACCACTCAACTTTTTTCCTTCATCAATTTTATGGTTAACCTCATCCTTCATAAATCCATCCAATAACAAATCTACTCCCAAATATCTGAAAACATTCACTTCTTTCATACTCCCTCTCTGCAATGTGATATCCAATTTTTCTTTATCTAAATCATTTGTTACCCTCATCACCTTGCTCTTATCTATGTTCACTTTCAACTTTCTACCTTTACACACCCTCCCAAACTCGTCCACTAACCTTTGCAACTTTTGTTTAGAATCTCCCATAAGCACAGTATCATTAGTAAAAAGTAACTGTGGCAGCTCCCATTTTGTATTTGATTCCCCATAATTTAATCCCACCTCTCTCCCCAACATTTTAGCATTTCTTTTACAACCTCATCTATAAACAAAGTGGACCCTTGAATTTCATGATTAATCTGTTCCAGAGAGTCTGCTGAATGGCGAAATTCACGACTGTGAAACCATTTTTCTCATAAGAAATAATTGAAATCCAATTAATCTTTTTCACACACCCAAAAGTATTAATATTTTTTTAAGATTAAATGTAGATTTACATACAGAAAATAATGACAAATGAATATAAAGCACTAATAAAATGGATAAACAAACATTTAATGTCACACTTACCTTTACTGAAGACTCTTGTTGGTGTATGGCAGACAGGTAGGAGTGGAGAGGGAGGCGAGTTTATTATACTTCAATATGATGTCAATATCTTTACGGCTTATTTATCTAATAATTCATTTAATATGACACAATAAACAGTATTAATAATGTAGAAACATAATATATCCTCTAGAATGAATAAAATGTGTCATAACGTATGTGAGGAGTAAGTGTTGGGGTGTTGTTGTTGGGTTTATAAGGGCCACTGAGAGAAGACTCACATAGTGGTGGTGGAGGCAGCAGCAGAAGCCACCAACACTATTCACACTGAAACAATGTATGTAATTTATAAATAAGAAATATTTACACTTACCTTGGAAGAGATGTTAGTTTAATTAGTTTGATGGAGGAGATGCTGGCAGAGGTTTAGAGTGGTGGAAGATAACAGGATGGCATATGTTCAGTGGTCCTATACCACCTCCAACAACATTGAAGAGTTACTTTTGTGTCGTTTTTCTGTGGCTTAATTGCGTAACTTACTTGCTACACTGTTAATGCTACACTTTATCGCTGGCTGGCACTATAGCCTTTATCGATACCTGCTGCTTTAGTATCGTACATACAGTGGACCCCCGCATAACGATTACCTCCAAATGTGACCAATTATGTAAGTGTATTTATGTAAGTGCGTTTGTACGTGTATGTTTGGGGGTCTGAAATGGACTAATCTACTTCACAATATTTCTTATGGGAACAAATTCGGTCAGTACTGGCACCTGAACATACTTCTGGAGTGAAAAAATATTGTTAACCGGGGGTCCACTGTATTGTAGAATCACTGAAGAAGACACATTCTCCCCTCTCTCTTCCTCCTCCGCTTTGGTGTACTTTGCTATGAGTTTTTTTTCTTGAATTCTATAGTGTTTCTTTCCTTCTTTCTTTCTTTGGGCCCATGGTGGCTTATTTAGAACTTGCAAGCACAGAAAACAATGGATTATTATGAAATATATCATATGAACCCGTGGGGTGATGGTCTCTCACTGATAAACAATGGCACACTGAGTGTGAATGGTGCGGGAGACTGGCTTTGTGTGAGCGCTGACGATGGGATGCCAGTCGAACGTGTACCAGACGCTCACTGAATCACGAGGCCAATCATGAACCACGAGGCTCTATTTTGCTGAAAAAAGTTGCCGAAAGTTGGATTTCATGAAAGTCACTGCTGCTGAAAGGTGGGGGCCCACTGTATATTACGGTGACATTACACATAAGTAAGTAAGTAAGTAAGTTTATTCAGGTATACACAAATACAGTTACATAGAATTATCATACATAGCAGCATATGTGTAGAGAACCTGGGATAACACAAAAAAGTCAGACACAGTGACTTATTTCCATTGGGGTCCTTTTACCTTATTATTATAATATAAAGGTTATAATATTTTCTTATAATTCTACAATGAAGATAACATCTTATTATCATACTAAAAAGACTATCTACAATATGAGGGTCATTACTAGGAATAAGGTAAAATTTACAGGTATGTTAGCTAAAAAAATAGAAAATCATTCCCCTCCCTTTCTGTAGCTACATTCATCAGACACCTTTTGGCACTCTTCTTGAACTGGTTCATGCTATGACTGGCTTTGACATGTGCAGGCAGTCTGTTCCATTCCTTTATTGCTGTACAATAAAAGGTGTTTGAAGCCTGGCCACTGACTGTGGGTACTACAAAGTTGTGCTCTCTCCCCCTAGTACTATGATTGCTTTGGTTCCCAACCTTGACAAAATTGACAGCAAGATATTCTGGACACTGTTTGTGAGCAATTTTATAAACATGATTTAGCTTCAGTTGTTTTACTCTGTCTTCAACATTCAGCATATCCAACTGCTGTAATTCATCCTGGCTTACATGTTCTCTTGGTCCCAGCCCCAGGATGAATCTTACGATTTTGTTCTGGGTGATTTGCAGTCTATCTTTCAGTTTTTTTGTCAAGGCAGAGTACCATGAAGAGCAAGTGTAATCCATATGGCATTGTATAAGGGCTAGACATAGGGTCCTGCGAGCCTCAGTAGGTAGACACTGTGCGTGTCTATACAGGAACTTCAGTCTGGCATTCGCTTTCTTTACTACACTGTTCCCTATCAATTCTCCTGACATGCATGGGTCAAAGGGGATTCCCAGATATTTTACTGATGAAACCAAAGTGATGGGCTCCCCATTACACTGAACATTAAAGTTATTTACCCTTCTCAGTTTATGTTTCGTGCCAAAGAGAATGGCTTCAGTTTTCCCGAGGTGTAATGATAGTTTGTTGTCTACTAACCATTTGCTGCAGGACTCCAGTTCCAGTGTTAAAACATTAGCAATATCTTGTGGGTCTTTACCTGACACTAACAGAGCACTGTCATCTGCATACAGTAGGAGTTTGCACTTGACACTGATAGGCATGTCATTGACATAACATAAGAATAATAAGGGACCCAGAATACTACCTTGGGGAACTCCACATGTTATCGGCAGGGGTTCTGATTCAGTTTTGTTGATTTTGACTATTTGTCTCCTGTTGCTAAGGTAGGACTTAAACCAGTCTACAGAACCTATACTGATAGCTTGAAGTTTCTTACATAATATATTGTGGTTGACAGTATCGAAGGCCTTTTGCAGGTCTAAGGTTACCATACCTATGAGGTTCCCCTTTGACATTTCAGTTCTCAGGTAATCCATCAGATTAATAAGGGAGGTGTCAGTTGAGTAGGTTCTTCTAAAGCCTGATTGATAGCTATGGAGACTGTTGTTGTCATTAAGGTACTTAACTACTTGAGAGTACACCGCCCTCTCTAGAATTTTAGATATTATACTGAGTATACTAACAGGCCTATAGTTGCTTACATCAGACCTACTATTTTTCTTGAAGATAGGAGTAACTCTGGCCTCCTTGAACCCCTCCGGTACGGTATTAGTGGTGATTGATAGATTTATTATGTGAGCAATAGGGATTGACAGTTCAGAAGCACCATCTTTTAGGAACTTAGATGGGATGTTATCAGGGCCAGTGCTCTTAGTTGGGTTTAACCTGCTTAGTTCTTTTTGAATAAAGTCATGAGATACACTTACTAGTTGACAACTGTTTGGGGTTACCCCTTTATTGGTATAGTATGTTTGAAACTTATCAGAGTCTGTGTTAAAGGTATTTGATGCAGCTGGTAGTTTACTTACTAGTGTTGATGCAACAGATGTGCAGTAGGAATTAAAGCAATTTACCACCTTAGATGTTTCGTGGCATACCTCATTATCGATAGTGAGTACTATGTTAGACCTAGATGTTTCGTGGCATATCTCATTATCGATAGTGAGTACTATGTTAGACCTATCTACTGGCTTATGGCTATACCCCAACTGTTTTAGTTGTTGCCAGAGCTTTCTGGGGTTATGCTTATACTCTTCAATTTTTGAGCAGTAGTGCTTTGCCTTTGCTCCTTTTATAAGCCTCTGTACTCTGTTCCTCACCCTTTGGAATTCATTTAGTGCTGCAATATCCTGTCTGTTTGCTTTAAATCTTTTTAGCAGCTGGTCTCTGAATTTCATATCTAATATCTCAGTAGTCATCCAGGGTTCAGTTCTTCGTTTAATCCTAACCTCTTTAACTGGTGCAATATTATCAAGGATGGTAGTGAACATTGTTTTGAATTTTTCCCAGGCATCGTTTACGTCCGTGCAACATGTTATCTCTGTCCAGTCACAATTGTGTATCCTATTTACCAGTGTTTCTTTACTGTAGTTTCTAGTTGACCTCATTTTTATTGTCCTGTGTAGGCCTATCCTATCCCTAGTGATTTTCCTGGGCAGTAAATGATGAAATGATCACTAAGACCTGTGGTAATGACGCCTGACTGACTAATGTTCTCAGCGCGGTTACAAAGTATGTGGTCAATTAGGGTGGCTGAGAACTGTGTGATCCAGGTTGGTGTATTAATTAGTTGAGTGTAACTATTTAATCCTAGAATTTGCTTATACCTTTTGCATAGCACGTTATTTTGCTGCTGAAAACAGATATTGAAGTCTCCCAGTATTATTGTCTCACAATTGTTTTCAAGTCCGGACAATACTCTGGAAAAGTCTTCTAAGAACTGGTCCTGGGTAGGAGGGTGGTAACTAGTTCCCACTAAGATGGGTTTGGTCTTGGGAAGCAGCACTTCAAACCAAAGAATCTCAAGTTTATTTTTATTTAAATCAGGTCTTGGGTTGTAAGCTAAGTCATTTCTAATGTAGGCACATACTCCACCACCCTTTCTGTTCCTATCTAAGCGTTTTATATTGTAACCTTCTATTTTGACCTCGTCGTCAGTCACCGTATCGTCCAACCAAGATTCAGAGATGGTTATAACTGCTGCCCTAATTTTGTTAGCTAGAATCCTAATCTCTGCCAATTTAGGAAGAAGTGATCTTGTGTTGACATGAATAAAGTGAAGGCCTGTTTTCATAAAACAATTATAATCATCAATATATGGCAATGGGTCATTTGTATTAAAATTAGGTAAATCAATGTCTTTTTTAGTAAATGTCTACAGGAGAAGGGGTTACTAGCCCATTGCTCCCGGCATTTTAGTCGCCTCATACGACACGCATGGCTTATGGAGGAAAGATTCTTTTCCACTTCCCCATGGACAATAGAAGAAATAAAGAAGAACAACAGCTATTTAGAAAAAGGAGAAAAACCTAGATGTATGTATATATATATGCATGTGCGTGTCTGTGAAGTGTGAGCAAAGTGTAAGTAGGAGTAGCAAGATATCCCTGTTATCTAGCGTGTTTATGAGACAGAAAAAGACACCAGCAATCCTACCATCATGCAAAACAGTTACAGGTTTCTGTTTCACAGTCATCTGGCAGGACGGTAGTACTTCCCTGGGTGGTTGCTGTCTACCAACCTACTAACTGTCTACCTGTCTACCAACCTACTACTATCTTTTTCGGGCCACCCTGCCTTGGTGGGAATCGGCCAGTGTGATAATAATAATAAAAAAAAATCAATGTCATCACTACTAAAGGATAACTGTGGCAAAGTGCATTTGTTGCACACAAAATGAATTCTGGCACCGTTACTATAATTGTACATACATCCATCATGCACCCACCCCTTACACATTTTACATAAGGTGCATTTTCTGTTTTTCATGCGTACTTTAGTACAGTGTATGCACCTGTTTGGTAGTGTTTGAGATAATAATGGCTGTATTGTCTCACATTGACCTATGTATGCATTACATATGGAGTTAAGGTTATCATTCCTAGCTACTAGACCATCATTATCACCGTCATTTATCTGTCTGTTTTGCCTCTGCACAATAGTTTGAGGTCCTGGATTAATTTGGATATCACCACTTAAGAGCACTACAATAAGAGCTGTGTGCCACTGTTTTTGTTTGAGTATGCGGTGTTGCCATACCTTGCTGCGATAGTGACATTTACTTTTCTGGTAGGATGGCATCTGTTGGGCTTTTACTGTCCAGGGCGCTGTTACTCCATTCACCTTTTCCAGCCCCCATGACTGATTTCTTTCTTCATGGAATTGAAGAAGAAAGATAAATATAATTATGGCAGCCTGTACCCCCCCTAATGCCTGCCATTTTCACTCTTCGCTCTTTTACTCATATACAATAATATTTATTTCTCTTTTCCAGTCCCTAGTACACTTAGTATCTGCTTTAGCAATCACCACTGAATTACTAGTAAATTTTCTTCTTCAAAACCCTCTTCACTGCTCACTTTTCCCTTAACTTCACACACCCCTTACAGTTAACCCCTTATTACACACTACCCTTCCCACCTCACTTCACAGTCTGGCTTCACCAATTAACTTCTAACTCCTTTCCATTCTGGTAGACCAGAAAGGTTTAATCAATGGTTTTATCCTTCCAAGTCCCCCTCAATTCCATTTATCGGGGGTTGTGTCGTGTTGTTGTCTCCTGACCTGTTCTGCTGTCTCAGCCATTTTTAAAACACTGAGGGGAGTAGCGCCACCTACAACCTGACTTTCCTGAGTTTATAGATATATTTGGCGTTTTCTGCTATGATTCTCTCACTGTACACTGATCAGCTGAATATAAGTCAGCTACTAAAACATTAACCTTGACTGTTTAACTATTCACTTCTTTCCCACGACTGGCACTGAGGGATAACCGTCCTATAACCTTGGAGTTTTGTACTGTTAATTTGATGATGTCTCCTGTGTTTCCCTCTGGTTAGCACTGGTACAGGTGATATGATGGTGGTACAGATATGATGCTACTGTCAACAGATGAACGTCAGTAAATATGAGAATTTCACTTCGCTAGTTGTACGTCTGGCAGTAGCTGCTGTTTGGATGCCGGTCAGCCATGTTTAAAGGCTCAATTCTTTCCCTCGTTTGGCACTGAAGAAAAAAGTCCTACAGACCTGTCATTTCCTTGGAGATTTAGTTGATCAGGTTTTCTGCCATGTTGTCTTCCCTTTGAACACTGGTGCAGTTGATATGGAGGTCAGTTATTTCATTGTAGTGGAAAACGTCTCATGTCTGGTTCACATCTGGCAGCAGGTCTGGTACTTGAATGCCGGTCCCTCTTTTGTCATATTTAGTCCATTTCGTTGTCGTCACCGTCAGTTTTTATGTTGCTATGGGTTCCTTGCATGTTGTTGCAGCAGTACTTGCAATTTGGCCATCACTAGAGTTCGGATAGGCCCAGGGGACAGCAAGATATAGGAGCAGCCTTGTTGCTGCTTGCTGCAGCTGCGGCGCTGAGTGGTAGATGTCTAAGACCATGTCTAAGACCTACTTTTACTGGGAAGTAGTCTCCCTCTCTCCTGCACACCCTAACCTGAGCCTCACTATCCTCATAAAAACTCGTTATAGCATTTAGTAACTTATTACCTATTCCATATACAGTGGAACCTTGGGTTACGGATGCCCCACCACGCAAATTTTTCAGGATATGAACTGTCATTTGGTCAATTTTTTGCTTCAGGATAAGAAAGAAATTTCAGGATGCGAACTTCCCCTACAAGAGAGGTTCCTTAAATAAATAAATAAAATAGTATATATTTCTTTGCAAAGGTTACAGCGTGTGTTTACATATAATATGATTGGAGCAAAGAAAGCCACTGTCATGCCGAGGCATTTCAGGCAGAAATGCCTACTTAACCCTTTGAGGGTCTGTGCCTTAGATCTACAGCTAGATGTTGAGGGTCTAAACCTTAGATCTATGCCATGAGCTGAGCTCACTCTGATAAGCTGTGAGTGCTAAATTTGGGCCTAGATATGAGAGAATACATCTATGTGGTATGTATGCACCACATAAAACAAATCCTGCAGCACACAGTCCATAATGAGAGAAAAAACTGAGACCATAATTTTCAATTAAAACAGCGAATTTGTAGTGTTTTTTCGTATGTTTTTTATAGTTGTATTTGCCATTTCTTGGTCTCATTTGATAGAATGGAAGACATATTACAGAAATGGAGATGATTTTGATTGGTTTTAGTAATGGAAATGGGTTGAAACTGAGCTCAAAATAGCAGAAATGTTAAATTTTTGCCGATGTTCGAGAGTAAACAAATGACCTCACATGTCTAATACACGCCAGCTGGCGGGTCTGATATACGTTCACAAATGTAGTGATATTATTTATACAATTATTAAAGTATTGCATAACAGTAAATCTATTTTCTGGTTTGAATAAAAATTCATTATGTGAATAAAAAATCAAAATGGAATTCACTTGTAAAGCCTGAAAACATAACTAATGAACAGAGGAAATGTTAGTTTAGTGCCAGGAATACGTGCATTGTTTATTCTGGACCCTATTTTGAAATTAGAATATTTTGAACTTTGCATTAAATTGACCAATTTCTGATCATTTTATTTTGTAGTTGAAACAGTTGACTTGGCAATTTCTTTTACTCAATCGATAGAATAGAAGTAATACTAGTGAAATAGGTAAGAATTTGGTCTACTGGAGTAATATAATTGGCCTAAAATGGGAGTCAAAGTCGGTAAAATCGCCGATGCGTAAATATCGCCGATACATCAAAATTCGCAAGAGCATAATTTCGTCAATTTTCCATCAAATTTTGTATTTTTGTTTTATTACCTTCAGAAAAAGATTCTCTACCATTTCATAAGAAAAAATAACAGAATTATTTTTTGAAAATTCTTGGACACTGGTTCACACTTTGAAATTTGGCCTCTGGACCCTGAAAGGGTCTAGACAGGTGCAAACTGTACTAGTAGTGGTTACCAATGTTTTGCTGATGGTGGTGCCAACTACTGGCAGCCTGTTGTATTATTATTATTATTATTATAATGATTATTATAATTATTATTATTTATTTTTTTTTTTTTCAACAAGTCGGCCGTCTCCCACCGAGGCAGGGTGACCCAAAAAAGAAAGAAAATCCCCAAAAAGAAAATACTTTCATCATCATTCAACACTTTCACCACACTCACACATTATCACTGTTTTTGCAGAGGTGCTCAGAACACAACAGTTTAGAAGCATATACGTATAAAGATACACAACATATCCCTCCAAACTGCCAATATCCCGAACCCCTCCTTTAAAGTGCAGGCATTGTACTTCCCATTTCCAGGACTCAAGTCCGACTATATGAAAATAACCGGTTTCCCTGAATCCCTTCACTAAATATTACCCTGCTCACACCAACAGATCGTCAGGTCCCAAGTACCATTCGTCTCCATTCACTCCTATCTAACACGCTCAGGCACGCTTGCTGGAAGTCCAAGCCCCTCGCCCACAAAACCTCCTTTACCCCCTCCCTCCAACCCTTTCGAGGACGACCCCTACCCCTCCTTCCTTCCCCTATAGATTTATATGCTTTCCATGTCATTCTACTTTGATCCATTCTCTCTAAATGACCAAACCACCTCAACAACCCCTCTTCTGCCCTCTGACTAATGCTTTTATTAACTCCACACCTTCTCCTAATTTCCACACTCCGAATTTTCTGCATAATATTTACACCACACATTGCCCTTAGACAGGACATCTCCACTGCCTCCAACTGTCTCCTTGCTGCTGCATTTACCACCCAAGCTTCACATCCATATAAGAGTGTTGGTACTACTATACTTTCATACATTCCCTTCTTTGCCTCCATAGATAACGTTTTTTGACTCCACATATACCTCAACGCACCACTCACCTTTTTTCCCTCATCAATTCTATGATTAACCTCATCCTTCATAAATCCATCCGCCGACACGTCAACTCCCAAGTATCTGAAAACATTCACTTCTTCCATACTCCTCCTCCCCAATTTGATATCCAATTTTTCTTTATCTAAATCATTTGATACCCTCATCACCTTACTCTTTTCTATGTTCACTTTCAACTTTCTACCTTTACACACATTCCCAAACTCATTCACTAACCTTTGCAATTTTTCTTTAGAATCTCCCATAAGCACAGTATCATCAGCAGAAAGCAACTGTGTCAATTCCCATTTTGAATTTGATTCCCCATAATTTAATCCCACCCCTCTCCCGAACACCCTTGCATTTACTTCTTTTACAACCCCATCTATAAATATATTAAACAACCATGGTGACATTACACATCCCTGTCTAAGACCTACTTTTACCGGGAAGTAGTCTCCCTCTCTTCTACACACCCTAACCTGAGCCTCACTATCCTCATAAAAACTCTTTACAGCATTTAGTAACTTACCACCTATTCCATATACTTGCAACATCTGCCACATTGCTCCTCTATCCACTCTATCAGATGCATTTGACTGGCTCGTCCTCCTTATTTCCCACTTCTACCACTACTACTACCTCTTCTACTTCTACTACTACTACAACTACTGATGAAATTAAGACACATGTGCGGCGTCTGGTTGTCTTTGTTGTGGACGTTTCGCCATCCAGTGGCTGGCTGGATGGCGAAACGTCTACGATAGGGATGCCCGGGTGTTGCACATGTGTCTTAATTTCATCTTGTCAGTATTATATACCATTCTTGTACTACTACTACTACTACTACCACCACCACCTCTTCCTGCCTATATATAGCCGTCCTGCTCCACTTCTGGTTAGTGTGACTTTGTCAATGGTCCAAGTCGGACCGAAACATCGTCGTAAGCTTCTCTCTTTTATGTGCGGGTTATTTGTGTATCGTTCCAGTCACAGTATTGTGCCTTTTTTGTTATTTATGCCTTTTCTAAATCCATAAATGCAATAAAAACTTCCCTCCCTTTATCTAAATACTGTTCACATATATGCTTCAATGTAAACACTTGATCTACACATCCCCTACCCACTCTGAAACCTCCTTGCTCATCCGCAATCCTACATTCTGTCTTACCTCTAATTCTTTCAGTTATAACCCTACCGTATACTTTTCCTGGTATACTCAGTAAACTTATTCCTCTACAATTTTTACAATCTCTTTTGTCCCCTTTCCCTTTATATAAAGGGACTATACATGCTTTCTGCCAATCCCTAGGTACCTTCCCCTCTTTCATACATTTATTAAACAAAAGTACCAACCACTCCAACACTATATCCCCCCTGCTTATTATTATTATTATGATTATTATTATTATTATTATTATTATTATTATTATTATTATTATTAATATTAGTAGTAGTAGCAGTAGTAGTAGTAGTAGTACATACGTATGTGGTGAGGGGCTCTTGATCTAGGGAATTTGATCTGTGCTCCAGGTCCCTAAATTAATAATAATGATAATTATTATTATTATAATAATTACGTACTAATAATAATGATAATACATAATAATTACATATAATATAATAATATAATAGTATATAATAATAATAAAATAGTATAATAATGTATAATATAATAATACGTAGAATAATAATTATAATAATAATAGTACATGTATGTATGTACTGTGCATAATTTAGTTTGACAACACCACCACCAGACAGCAGTGTCAATCAAAACAATGGTCACCACTGCACATGTGCTTACGGAGTTACCCTCGCGGTGCAAGGAATTCTCGTGATTTCCTTACGTTTTGTGCAGTTAATTCACCAGATTTCTTTCTTATGACCATGGGTCCTAAGAAAACAAGTGCAATAAACAGTGCCAAGAAGAAAAAGAGGACGATTTGCATGGAATTAAAGCAAGAAATGATTAATAAGCACAGTCTAGGTACGAGGGTTGAGGACTTAGTGAGTTGAGTACAAGCGTAGCCCCTCTACTCTGTGTAAAATACTAAAGCAGAAGGAGTCTACAAGGGCTATAGTGCCAGCAAAGGGCATTACAGTAATTTCTAAGCAGTGGACCTCTGTCAGTGAAAAGATGGAAAAGCTGGTGTTGACATTGTTGATGGAGAAACAGCTGACAGGAGATGCATAGTGTAGTGAGATAAACATAAAAATTGTACATAACAGCTCTTAAAATTATTATTATTATTATAATCAAGGGGGAAGCGCTAAACCCATAGGATTATACAGCGCCTGTGGAGGGGAGAAGGTATTCAGGCTTAATTCAGGGAACTGGAACACAGATCCAGTTCCCTAAATCAAGAGTCCCTCACCATCATCAAGGAGCCTTCCTTGAGGGACAGTTCTTAAGAAAAGTGTGAACTCTTGACAGGATATGCTGCTCTGCATTTCTTCTGCCATATGTACACCAGATCTAATTTAGTTAGCTTCACAAATTCCGTTTTCTCATATAACACCTCTGACGTTTTCATAGTGAGAATGCGCGACCACTCCCGACCACAATCCTCCTCCCTCCACCATCCATGTAATGACATATTTTATTCATTCTAGAGTGTATATCAGGTTTCTATGTTATTTATATTGTTTATTATGTCATATTAGATAAATTTGTTCATATGTTGGGCCAATTTTCCTCATTTAAATTAACTGAAATGCAATTAATTCATTCCAGCTGAATTCCTGCTCTCAGGAGGCATGACAAAATAACCCTAATATCAACTCTACGGGTTATTTATCTGTCACAATTTAATTTTTTTTTTTTTTTTTTTTTTTATTATTATCACACTGGCCGATTCCCACCAAGGCAGGGTGGCCCAAAAAAGAAAAACTTTCACCATCATTCACTCCATCACTGTCTTGTAGTGTAAAGCACCCTTCTGGCAGGACAGTGATGGAGTGAATGATGGTGAAAGTTTTTCTTTTTCGGGCCACCCTGCCTTGGTGGGAATCGGCCAGTGTGATAATAAAAAAAAAAAAATAGATAAATTGTGACAGATAAATAAGCCGTAGAGTTGATATTAGGGTTATTTTGTCATGCCTCCCGAGAGCAGGAATTCAGCTGGAACGAATTAATTGCATTTCAATTAATTTAAATGAGGAAAATTGACCCAACATATGAACAAATCAGGATACGAACAAGTCCACGGAACGGATTAAATTTGTAACCCGAGGTTCCACTGTACTTGCAATATCTGCCACATTGCTCCCCTATCCACTCTATCATATGCCTTTTCTAAATCCATAAATGCAATGAAAACTTCCCTACCTTTATCTAAATACTGTTCACATATATGCTTCAATGTAAACACTTGATCTACACATCCCCTACCCACTCTAAAGCCTCCTTGCTCATCTGCAATCCTACTCTCTGTCTTATCTCTAATTCTTTCAATTATAACCCTACCGTACACTTTTCCTGGTATACTCAGTAAACTTATTCCCTTATAATTTTTACAATCTCTTTTGTCCCCTTCTCTCTATATAAAGGAATTATACATGCTCTCTGCCAATCCCTAGGTACCTTCCCCTCTTTCATACATTTATTAACCCTTAAACTGTCCATACATAGATCTACGTTTGCACTCGTAGCGCTCCAAACGTAGATCAACATTTTATTTTTCATTCCTTCAAATTTGGCACAATAAGCTTGAGTCTCCTAGACATAAAAGAATGGGTCTGTGCACTCAGTGTGCACACTATTAAAAAAATCTGGGAGCACTTAATACCTTGTGGGAGCACCAGTTGAACTGAGCGCCAGCTAGAGCAGATAGTGTGGCAAACACCAGGGATTCACTGATGTCATGTTGCATTAACACTCTCATTTTAAGAGGAAAGTAAAAATAGGTTAGATAAATACACGAGTGAGTGTGGGTGGGTGTGAGTTGGACCTGACTAGCTTGTGCTACTAGGTCTGATGTCATGCTTCTTCCTTCAATGGATGTGACCTGACTAGGTAGGTCATTGGTCTCAGCCGGGGGGGGGGGTGACATGTACTTGCCTTGCATGGGCCAGTAGGCCTGCGGCAGTGTTCCTTCTTTCAAATTCAAATTCAAATTCAATTCAAAGTTTATTCTCTATAAGGATTACAATGTTGAGTTTACAGAATTTGGTTATTGTGTGGTTTACATGTAGTAAAATAATAATTACAGAGTGTACCACTAGAACACCTAGCATGGCTAGGAATTTCGGGCAGACTTAGTTTAATTCTTAATTTTAAAATATTACAAATTATGAGGTAAGTTGGTATTATGGCTGAGTGACTAAATACTAGTTTGTGAGTTTAGCAATGTGAATGCTTTTGTTTTGGCATAGTACATAGTTTCAGTATTGGAGTATCACAGGCCAACTTATGACTAGTTTGGATTCATTATTTTAAGATTGAGATTAATATTTCTGTTTATGGTCAAATGGGTGAGTGAGTGTAAGTGTGAGCCACCAGGTGGTATTCGTGTTGTTAGTTGACGGGGTGTATCAGGGAGATAAGATGTTTTCTAATGGTAGTTTTGAAGGTGATGAATGTGTCTGCAGTTCTAGAGTTTTCAGGTAGGGTGCTCCAGATTTTAGGGCCTTTGACATACATTGAATTTTTGTAAAGGTTTAGTCGGACACGGGGAATGTCATAGAGATGTTTGTGTCTGGTGTTATGCCTGTGGGTTCTGTCACAACTATCAAGAAAGCATTTTAGGTCAAGGTTAATATTGGAATTTAAGGTCCTGTAGATGTAGATTGCACAGTAGTAAGTGTGGATGTACTGAACAGGGAGTAAGTTTAGGTCTATGAAGAGAGTGGGGGTGTGTGTTGCCAGGGATGGGATTTAGTGATTATTCTTACTGCGGCTTTTTGTTGGGTTATCATTGGCTTTAGGTGTGTTGCTGCAGTTGATCCCCAAGCACAAATAGCATAGGTGAGGTATGGATAAATAAGTGAGTGGTATAGTGTGAGAAGGGCATTTTGCGGCACGTAGTATCGTATCTTGGAGAGGATCCTAACCGTTTTGGATACTTTTTTGGTTATGTGTTGGATATGGGTGCTGAAATTCAGGTTGTTGTCAAGGTATAGGCCTAGGAATTTGCCCTCATTATGTCTGGTAATTAGAGTGTTGTCGATCTTAATGTTAATTTGCGCAACTCCTGCTCTGCTACCAAACATAATATAGTAGGTTTTGTCAGTGTTAAGTGTAAGTTTATTGGCTGTCATCCAAGTCGATATTTTGATCAGCTCCTCGTTAACAATGGTGCTGAGGGTGGCAAGATTAGGGTGAGAGATGACATAAGTCGTGTCGTCAGCAAAGAGAATGGGTTTCAGGTGTTGGGATACATTTGGAAGATCATTGATGTATATGAGGAAGAGCAGGGGACCAAGGACACTTCCCTGTGGAACTCCAGTATCAAGTGGCCATGTTGTTGATGCTGTGTCTTTAATGGTGACATACTGATACCTATTAGTAAGGTAAGATTTGAAATATGCAAGCGCATGGCCTCTTATACCGTAGTGGTCAAGTTTGTGGTTGTACAATAATGGTGGAACATGAGACAGGTTCCCTGAGTTATTTTTAAGTGACTTTATAATCTCGGTGACTTCCGTGGGCTCAGTAGGTGCAAGATAGAAGGAATTTGGGAAATTCCCATCTAGGTAGTCCCCGGCATGGGCATTGGTACGTGGGATTTTATTGGCAAGATTAGATCCTATGGTTGAGAAGAAGTCGTTTATCTTGTTAGCTGTATCAGTGGGATGCAGTGGTGTTTCATTAGGTTTAGTTAGGGCAATATTCTTGTTTTTTTTTCAGTTTGTGGGTCCCTAGAATCTGAGAGAGTGTTTTCCAGGTCTTTTTTATATCTCCTCTTGTGTCTGTGAATCTACTGGAGTAGTATAGTTGTTTGGCTTTCTTTATTACTTTGGTGAGAACTGATGAATAGTGTTTAAGAATATCTTTGTGTATTAAGCCCTGTCTATATTGCTTTTCATATTGGTGTTTCTTATCAATGGATTTCAGAATGGTGCAGGTTAGCTATGGGCAACCAAGCCGTTTGTTTGTGATCTGTTTCGTTTTTATAGGACAATGTTTGTTGTATAGTCTAAGTAATTTGTTAAGAAAAATGTCAGTCCGGTCATCAATACCATTGGCCTTGGAGAATTCTGTAGGCCAGTCAACAGTCTCTAGGTCAGCTGTGAACTTCCTTATTGAGGCCTCGTCATGGAGTCTAAATGAGACTTTGTTGTATTCAAGTGGTGGTTTACTAATGTTTGTCACGAGGAAGGTTGGGTAGTGGTCTGTAGTGCTATCTGTGATTATCCCTGATTTAAGGGGGGCTAGTATATTGGTCCATATATGGTCTATTATGGTTGCACTTGTCTCAGTGAGCCTGGTTGGTTTAGTTATTGTTGGTATGAGAAGTGTGTTGTTCATATTGTTGATGAAATCAGTTACAGGCTGATCATCTAGTAAGCCAAAGTTGATGTTGAAGTCTCCAGCTAAGAGAAGGTGGTGCTTATTCATTTGTCTGTTTGTTATTAGTTCCTTTAATTTCTCACTGAAATTTGGGATGTTTGTGTGGGGTATCCGGTAAATGGCACCGATTGTTATAGGTGTCTTAAGGTTTTTTACAGTAAAATTAGCAAAAATGTATTCCCCATATTCATCACTAAAGCAAGTGGTGCTAATACAAGATAATTGGTTAGAGTAATAGATTGCAATACCACCCCCAACTTGGTATGGTCTCCAGTTGTGAATTGCTGTGTATCCTGGTAGAGGGTAGATATCTATTGTGTCCTGCTTAAGCCAGGTCTCAGTAAGAATAATGCAGGAGAAGGGTGTCTTTAGTGATTCAAGGAGTGCCAGGAGGTCATCATAGTGTTTGCTTAAGGACCTGATGTTGTAGTTAAGTACTGATAGACTTTTAGCATTGTTTAGGATAGTGCTGGCTTGTGATGCTGTGTAATAAAGGCAGTTACTTTCCAATAGGTTTTGATTGGGTGTCAGATTATGGAGGTTTAGACCAGGGTCAACGTGATCAATCATCTTCTAGGCTTAAATTATGGTTATTTATATCCTGAGTTGTGGGTTGAGTTCTAGTACTGATATCTGTAGTGGTGGGAAGTTTGGACAAGTATATAGCTAGAGTATTTTGGGCATATAGAGTATAGTCACTAATACACATAATGAAGTTGATGTTGTCTATGTGTTGTGCTGGAATGAGCTAAAGTGCAACTAAGTATAAACTAATAATATAAAGATACAAATTAAAAATAGCACAAGATTCTCACTTGAAATTGCACTAAGGTCTAATATAATGAATTTGGTATTTTCTATGTATTGAGCTAGAATGAGCTATAGTAGACATGACTCATGAAATCGTTTTGAGACTCTCTGACCGCGGGTTCAATCCCGGCCAGGTATGGTTTGTTTGCAATCGTGTCATTACGATTTTGTGAGTCATGTTGACGGCAGTGAGGGGACTTGAGCTAGAGTTCGTCACGGCCACGCTAGCTGGAGATTCGTCTGTAAAAACTTGCATTTGTGGTCACAGTGGTGTCTGTGCTAACCTTCCTATAGTGTAGAAATATACCTAGTTGGACGAATCTTATTGTGGCTAGCTGGTCTAGTGGCTAACGTGACGGTCTGGAGTTTTGAGACTCTCTGACCGCGGGTTCAATCCCGGCCAGGTATGGTTTGTTTGCAATCGTGTCATTACGATTTTGTGAGTCATGTTGACGGCAGTGAGGGGACTTGAGCTAGAGTTCGTCACGGCCACGCTAGCTGGAGATTCGTCTGTAAAAACTTGCATTTGTGGTCACAGTGGTGTCTGTGCTAACCTTCCTATAGTGTAGAAATATACCTAGTTGGACGAATCTTATTGTGGCTAGCTGGTCTAGTGGCTAACGCGACAGTCTGGAGTTTTGAGACTCTCTGACCGTGGGTTCAATCCCGGCCGGGGTATGGTTTGTTTGCAATCGTGTCATTACGATTTCGTGAGTCATGTTGACGGCAGTGAGGGGACTTGAGCTAGAGTTCGTCACGGCCACGCTAGCTGGAGATTCGTCTGTAAAAACTTGCATTTGTGGTCACAGTGGTGTCTGTGCTAACCTTCCTATAGTGTAGAAATATACCTAGTTGGACGAATCTTATTGTGGCTAGCTGGTCTAGTGGCTAACGCGACAGTTTTGAGACTCTCTGACCACAGGTTCAATCCCGGCCGGGGTATGGTTTGGTGAGCTATAGTAGGCCTGGTCACAGACAGGGCCGCGGGGGCGTTGACCCCCGGAACTCTCTCCAGGTAATAGTACAACTAGGTTTAATCTAATATAAAAATACAAATTAAAAATAGCACCAGACTCTCACTAGTAATTGCACTGTGGTCTAATATAATGAATTTGTTCTTATGTATTCAGCAGGTTGGCCGGCTGGCTTGCTTTGGCTGTCTCTGGCTGTTTCTCTGTCTATCTATATCTCTATCTATCTATATATCTGTCTATCTATATCTCTGTCTCACATGTACACATAAGTACAGTTATTATATATAGTGTAAATTACCTAGGATAATCCAAAAATTCCAGGCAAAGATAGACAGACAGATAGAGAGACAGACAGAAACATGTTTGTGTGTATCAGTGACAACAAATAAAGTCAGGGTTCCCCGAGCACCCATTTATCAAATGTCACCGAGCTGATAACAGATGTCATAACACGATTCTTCAAGGAGTGTGATATACATATACTCCAGGCAGACAGAAAGACAGATAAGCAGAGACAGACAGACAGGCAGATTGACAGAGACAGATAGACAGGCAGACAGATAGACAGACAGACAGGCAGATAGACAGACAGATAGACAGATAAATAGACAGAGAGACAAGACATGTTTGTGTGTAACAGTAATAACAAATACAGCAAGGGTTAGCTGGAGCAGTAGGTATTTATCATCTGTCACTAGGCTGTCAACAGTATAGGGATGCCTTTCATAACAAATGCTTCATGGTATACACAAGGGTATCTAAAACATTGCTGCGACCTATAAATACTTCATATATATTTTTAGACAATAGCAGGTGTAAATGTTCACCTGTCAATGTGATTGTGACTATTTGAGCACTATTTCAGTACCTAATATTAGTGTCAGAACAAAGATTGGCTATGAAATTACAAGAACTGTTATAAATTGTAATTATCAGAACATAAGAAGTCTTTTCTTTCTTTCAACACACCGGCCGTATATCCCACCGAGGCGGGGTGGCCCAAAAGGAAAAACGAAAGTTTCTCCTTTTACATTTAGCAATATATACAGGAGAAGGGGTTACTAGCCCCTTGCTCCTGGCATTTTAGTCACCTCTTACAACACGCATGGCTTACGGAGGAAGAATTCTGTTCCACTTCCCCGTGGAGGTAAGAGGAAATAAACAAGAACAAGAACTAGTAAGAAAATAGAAGAAAACCCAGAGGGGTGTGTGTATATATATGCTTGTACATGTATGTGTAGTGTGACCTAAGTGTAAGTAGAAGTAGCAAGATGTACCTGAAATCTTGCATGTTTATGAGACAGAAAAAAAGACACCAGCAATCCTACCATCATGTAAAACAATTACAGGTTTCCGTTTTACACTCACTTGGCAGGACGGTAGTACCTCCCTGGGTGGTTGCTGTCTACCAACCTACTACCTAGGAACATAAGAAATGTATAAATTAAAATAAAAGCGAGAAAAAAAGGTATATCGGCAACACTTCTGCAAGCTGCAGGAGTCGATGTTGCTGACAGGTGAGCATCCAGAGCCAACTTCACGGTCTTATATCTCGGTAATACTTACCCTAAATTTTTTTTTATCCTATACCATGTAGAAAAATGTGCTCTTCATTTTAAAAGAAAAAACTATTTTTTTATTTTTCAAAATATTCGGAGCACCACGCGAGTGAACGTAGATCTACGCTTGGACAGTTTAAGGGTTAAACAAAAATACCAACCACTCCAACACTATATCCCCCCTGCTTTAAACATTTCTGTCATGACCCCATCAATTCCAGCTGCTTTACCCGCTTTCATTCTACGTAATGCCTCACGTACCTCCCCCACACTCACATTCTGCTCTTCTTCACTCCTAAAAGATGGTATACCTCCCTGACCAGCGTATGAAATTACCGCCTCCCTTTCTTCATCAACATTTAAAAGTTCCTCAAAATATTCCCGCCATCTACCCAATACCTCCAGCTCCCCATTGACTAATTCCCCTACTCTGTTTTTAACTGACAAATTCATTCCTTCCCTAGGCTTTCTTAACTTGTTTATCTCCATAATTTTTTCCTTATTTTCATCAAAATTTCTTGACAGTGCCTCTCCCACTCTATCATCTGCTCTCCTTTTGCACTCTCTCACCACTCTCTTCACCTTTCTTTTCCTCTCCATATACTCTGCTCTTCTTATAACACTTCTGCTTTGTAAAAACCTCTCATAAGCAAACTTTTTCTCTTTTATCACACCCTTTACTTCATCATTCCACCAATCACTCCTCTTTCCCCTGCACTCACCCCCCTATAGCCACAAACTTCTGCCCCACATTCTAATTCTGCATTTTTAAAACTATTCCAACCCTCTTCAACCCCCCCACTACTCATACTTGCACTAGCCCATCTTTCTGCCAATAGTTGCTCATATCTCACCCGAACTTCTTCTTCCCTTAGTTTATACACTTTCACCTCCCTCTTACTTGTTGTTGCAATTTTCCTTTTGTCCCATCTACCTCTTACTCTAACTGTAGCTACAACTAAATAATGATTTGATATATCAGTTGCCCCTCTATAAACATGTACATCCTGGAGCCTACCCATCAACCTTTTATCCACCAATATATAATCTAATAAACTACTTTCATTACGTGCTATATCATACCTTACATATTTATTTATCCACTTTTTCATAAAATATGTATTACTTATTACCAAACCTCTTTCTACACATAGCTCAATTAAAGGCTCCCCATTTTCATTTATGCCTGGCACCCCAAATTTACCCACTACTCCCTCCACAACATTTTTACTCATTTTAGCATTGAAATCCCCAACCAAAAGTACTCTCACACTTGGTTCAAAACTCTGCACACACTCACTCAACATTTCCCAAAATCTCTCTCTCTCCTCTACACTTCTGTCTTCTCTAGGTACATAAATGCTTACTATAACCCACTTTTCACATCCAACCCTTATTTTACACCTCAAAATCCTTGAATTTATACATTTATACGTATTCCCTCTTTTCCTGCCGTAACCTATCCTTCAACATTATTGCTACTCCTTTAGCTTTAACTCTATTTGAAACCCCCTGACCTAATCCCATTTATTTCTCTCCACTGAAACTCTCCCACCCCCATCAGCTTTGTTTCACTTAAAGCCAGGTCATCCAGCTTCTTCTCATTCATAACATCCACAATCATCTCTTTCTTATCATTCGCACAACATCCACACACATTCAAACATCCCACTTTGACGGTTTTCTTCTTTTTCTTTTTAGTAAGCTATACAGGAAAAGGGGTTCCTAGTCCATTGTTCCCAGTATAGTTGACTTTTACAACACGCATGACTTACGACGGAAAGATTCTTATTTCACTTCCCCATGGATATAAAAGGAACAGCAATAAGAACAAGAATTATTAAGATAAAATCAAAGAAAACTCAGATGAGTGTGTATACATAAACGTGCACATGTATGTGTAGTGTGACCTAAGTGTAAGTAGAAGTAGTAAGGTGTACCTGAAATCTTGCATGTTTATGAGACAGAAAAGAGACACCAGCAATCCTGCCATCATGTAAAACAAATACAGGCTTCCTTTTTACACTCGCTTGGTAGGACGGTAGTACCTCCCTGGGTGGTTGCTGTCTACCAACCTACTACAGTACCTATAAAAAAAAATGCCAACAAATCTTCCTAAATCTTCCACTAATTTCGAACACACTGGCTGTCTCCTGCCCAGATAGGCCTACCCTTTCAAAAAAAAAAAAATTGCATCATTCATACAACTGTCTTACATAAACATTAATTCAAATTCAAAATTGTAGTTTAGCAGTAATAATATTAGAAAATGAAGTCACAAATATGTATTTTAGACAAATTTAAAATTAGAATTAGATCATTTAGAAAGCTTTCTGAAGCACTTAACTACATTAGAACAATAACAGTAGTTAAATATATTTAAAATAAAACATTTCTCCGACTTGTAAAAAAAATGCGTCAAAATTTATGAAATTCTTCAAAATCTTCAAATTCAAAATGAATTTCCAGGCGGAACAGTCATCCGGGCGAAGGCGACGACAGGGCGAGTGGATAAGTTGACAACAGAGCGAGCTGAGGGTTGCTTACGCCACACAGACGGTCCGTTTGATGATCCGCTGCTCTCCAACCTTGAGTGATGCTGTGGAGATGATGATGCTGCTAGCAAGGTGCTAGTAGCCCCTGCTAGTGTGTAGCATGGTGCTAGTAGCCCCTGCTAGTGTGTAGCATGGTGCTAGTAGCCCCTGCTAGTGTGTAGCAAGGTGCTAGCAGCCCCTGCTAGTGTGTAGCAAGGTGCTAGTAGCCCCTGCTAGTGTATAACAAGGTGCTAGTAGCCCCTGCTAGTATGTAGCAAGGTGCTAGTAACCCCTGCTAGTGTATAGCAAGGTGCTAGTAGCCCCTGCTAGTGTGTAGTAAAGTGCTAGTAGTCCCTGCTAGTATGTAGCAAGGTGCTAGTAGCCCCTGCTAGTGTAGCAAGGTGCTAGTAGCCCCTGCTAGTATAACAAGGTGCTAGTAGCCCTGCTAGTATGTAGCAAGGTGCTAGTAACCCCTGCTAGTGTATAGCAAGGTGCTAGTAGCCCCTACTAGTGTGTAGCAAAGTGCTGGTAGCCCATGCTAGTGTGTAGCAAGGTGCTAGTAGCCTCTGCTAGTGTGTAGCAAGGTGCTAGTCCATGCTAGTGTGTAGTATGGTGGTAGTAGCCCCTGCTAGTGTTTAGCAAGGTCTTAGTAGCCTCTGCTAGTGTGTAGCAAGGTGCTAGTAGCCTCTGCTAGTGTGTAGCAAGGTGCTAGTAGCCCATGCTAGTATCTAGCAAGGTGCTAGTAGCCCATGCTAGTGTCTAGCAAGGTGCTACTAGCCCCTTCTACTGTGTAACAAGGTGCTAGTAGCCCCTTCTACCCTTTAAACCAACACTAGCATCAACTGCTCACTAAATATAATGGAAAATAGCCTCTCAGGGCTACTTTCCAACCAGTGGATCAACTAGTTGGAATTTTCAAGGGTTGACCTAAGGCTGTTTTTTGGTTAGCGGAAAATTGAATGATTTGTGATTGTTGTAAAATGATTTGTAAGTTAATATTGATGGTGGGTTCTGTTAGATGGTTGTCTTATAAAGCTCCTCTATATACAGTCAATTCTCTTATAAAGTTCCAATCTTATATATTCAGTGTATAAAGGAGGTTTATAAGAGAGCTTACTGTATATAGAGGAACTTTATAAGACAACTGACTGTATATGGGACAGCTTTATAGGAGCGTTCACTGTACACAGGAAGTCGTCAACTTACACATTGTGGACCTTCTGAATTGTGTATAATATTATTTATTTTATTATCACACTGGCCGATTCCCACCAAGGCAGGGTGGCCACCAAGGCAGGGTGGCCCACCAAGGCAGGGTGGCCCGAAAAAGAAAAACTTTCACCATCATTCACTCCATCACTGTCTTGCCAGAAGGGTGCTTTACACTACAGTTTTTAAACTGCAACATTAACACCCCTCCTTCAGAGTGCAGGCACTGTACTTCCCATCTCCAGGACTCAAGTCCGGCCTGCCGGTTTCCCTGAACCCCTTCATAAATGTTACTTTGCTCACACTCCAACAGCACGTCAAGTATTAAAAACCATTTGTGTATAATAATGATATAATAATGATATTATAGACAATAATGATGTAATGCACAATGTTTGTAAGTCGAGGACTTACTGTAACAAATTAATAAAAATTAGTAGTCCCAGCAAACACTTCAGGGATCCCTGTATTCATTGGGGTTTCCCTAATATTTTATATACACAGATCACTATTCAAGGGATAAATACTAAGCAATCCTTGTCGCTGATTATCTTGTACGGTAAGTCCAGGACTTACTGTATACAGTAGCCAATCCTTGATTATTATTATTATTATTATTATTATAATGTTACAGTTGTCTTTAAAAATTTAATACAAAATTGTGATAATAAAAATGTACAGAAATGTAATATAAATGTTTGTTATATAATAAAAATATTTTGATACCTGTGGTAATTTGTTAAGTGATTTGTGCAGTAATAAATTGTGGAATTATCTGGTGTTTTATTTTGCTTAGTTGTGGTCTGTTATGATTTATTGTTTGTGGTTTATTTATGGTATATTATGGTTTAAATGTGGTTTATGGTTTTGTTTTATTGGTTTATTTTTTATTCTGGTTTTGTTTTATGGTTTAAGTATGGTTTTGCATCATTAGTCCTTGGCACAAAGCTGGTTACTTCCCATAGCTCTGGCAATGTATGACTCCTGTGGGTTTAGTGCTTTCCCTGGTTTATTAGATTTCAAACCTTAAACCCAAACCCATCAACTGGTCCATAAGCCCGTAGGGAGTTGGATCTGTGCTCCAGTTCCCTGAATTACGCCTGAATATCTTCCACCCCCTTCCCTACAGGCACTGTATAATCCTATGGGTTTAGTGCTCCCCCATGATTATAAATGGTCCATGTGGAAAATACTGTATATATTTTTCAGAAATACGGTAATTTATAGGATAATAGATGCCCTATATTGTATTTTTAAAAGAAGTATGTTATCGAAAAAAAGGAGAGATTCGCCATCTTGGTTTTGAATTTTGTACAAACGTTGGTGTAATGGGAAGAATTTTTCGTGCTCTAGAGGTTAAAATTGTGTTGACACCTCTCAAATAGGAGGCGAAATTGGTGGATGTGCATTCCTGCATAACTTGAGATATCAGACGACTGGACAAGACAGCTCCAGGAACCTCAGATAAGCTCTCTAGATTTGTGTGTAATTCTGGCCAGCATTATTTTCATAGATTTAGTTAGAGCGAGGTTTTCTGAGTATGATACACATTAATCTCCAGTCAAATTGGTGAGTGATATTAAGATATATTTTCCTTCTGTTATGTAATTGTGTATATATATATATATATATATATAACCATTTATTATTTTTAATATACAGTCCACAAATTTATATGTTTACCAATATTCCTGGTGTATGTATATTTCATTTAATTAATAGGTCCAGAGCAACTTGTGGTTATGACAGTGGTAGGTATCGAAGGGGGACATTTTTTGCGACCTAGGTGTCCCAAATTCCTACTTGTCTATGTAACATTGATAAATAATAATTATCTTTGTTATCATTTACTGTTATGTACATAATTAGTTACATTCAGATAAATGCAATTTTCCACATTTAATTTGCCCGTTGGTCCTTCTTGAACCGGAGGTAATTAGTGAAGTCATTAATTAGTTAATTACTTAATAATTATATGTGAAATAACAGAAGGAGGTGGATGTTAAGTTCACAAATTTACTTAATGTGTAGTGGATTATAATTATTATAATATTAATTTGGATAAGTCAAGTGTGGCTAAAGATTATATTAATGTGTATAAGTGTATGTGTAATTGATAAGCCAAGTGTAGCTTATTAATGTGTACAAAATTAATTTGCTATGCCAAATTCTGGCAAGGATTTATTAATTTGTATAATAATTTTGATAAGCCAAGTCTGGCTAAAGGTTTGTATTAATGTACATTTGAAGTTTATATTATTTTCTTGCATGTAATTGCTAAGCTCAAGTAGCTAGGATTTATTCAAAGGTAAGTTGTAATATTTACCTTTATGAAGTGCATAATTTAGTACATAATCAGTGTTATTAATTAAGTTGAATTTAATACATTGCATCATGGCTGAAATTGAGGAAATTAATGTAGAAGACAAACATATGGAATATAGAGCAAAAAAAGCATCACTGCAAGCTAGAAAAGGTCATGTAACAAAAGCATACAATAAATGTTTGGAATTAATGAATCAAGAAACTGTGAATACTGATGATTTAAAATTGTATTTAGATGATTTAGGTAATAGATATGATACATACAAATTATATTACAACAAATATGAAGGAGATCTGTTAGTAAACTGTGTAGATGAGACTGAAGTAGATCTCATAATTAATCAGTATTATGAATTAGAGGAAAAGATTCTTTCTTGTAAAAGTCAGGCCTTGAATAAATTAAAATGTGTAAACCAGGCAGTTAATCAGTCTGCTCCAACAAATAATATGTCTTTGCCAAAACTCCCAGAACTATGTTTACCTGTATTTAATCCTGGTGAAAATTGGGAGGAATTTTGGTCAATTTTTAAAGCAGCTGTGCATGACAGGAGTGACCTAGCCTGTGTAACTAAATTATTTTACCTCAAAGGACAGGTAAGAGGAGATGCTCACATACTCATACAAGCCTTTCCCAATGTAGATGACTCTTACAAGGAAGCAGTTGACTTGTTGAAGGTCACTTATGGTAATATAGAACAAAGTAGGTTGGATCTAGTGAATATGATTGTTAATTTAAAATCTCAAGATCACACTTACAAAGGTTTACAGCAGTTTAGAGTTAAACTGGAGAGCACTCTCAAAACTTTAAGTAATAAATATAATCTGAAGGAATCAGACTGGTTATTGAGTGCCATTGTACAGAATAAATTAAGCTGTAAAACACTTGAATGGCTCTCGAATAAATATCACAGAGGTTATTTTGGTCTGGAGGAAATAAGACTAGGTCTACAAGAATTAATTGTGCAGTTGCAGACCAGCCAACTAACTCATTTTAAAGATGCAACACATAATAACTCTGAAGTATCTGTCAAGTTTCACAAAGGGAAAAATTATCCCAATGTTAATAATCAAAATTCATTTCCTAAAAATAGTTGCATAGGTGCATATCAAGTAGCAGGAATCAGAAATAATGATTCTCCACAAGGTAAGAAGAATAAGTACCCTCCTAAGAGTAGCCCAGTTAATAAGAAACCAGTCAAAGAAAAGAGAGATTGTCTTTTCTGCAAGGGTACTCATTTTTCTAAGAATTGCAATGCATACAATTCGTGGAATGATAAAGTTGAAAGATTGGAGGAACTTGGCAGATGTATCAGGTGTTTGAGTAATCACAATGTAAAGGATTGTCATGCCAAATTAAACTTCTGTTATCAATGTCACAAAGGAAGACACCATATAGTCATGTGTAAGGGTCTATATGATAATGTTGATAATAATGATAATGTTGATAATCCTGACACAACAGTAGCTAATGTAAAAATTGCTGCTAATGTTAATAATGATGGTTTTGCTGAAGTAGCCTTACCTGTGTTACAGGTAAAAATTGATGATAAAAGGCATAAATCAAAAAATGTAAATGCATTATTGGACCAGGGATCCCAGCGTACTTTCATAAAACGTAAATGTCTTGATGGTATGAAAGTACATACGATGGGAGATCCCACAACTTTAAAATTATCTAGTTTTCTCTCGGATAAAAGGGCTCAATTGTATGACACTGTTTATGTAACTGTCAGGTTGGGCAATGAGAAAAAACGTGTTAATGCAGCAATTGTATATAGACTTCCAGACAAAATATCTACAGTAGGGCTTAGTAAAGCTACAGAAAGACTCTCACATAATGTAAATTTAGCACCTTCTGGTGTAAGTGATGATTCTGTAGGCCCAATAAATATTTTGATAGGTAGTGACTATTATGCCTCCTTTGTAAAGGGTATGGTAAAGAAATGTGGTGTCACCCTTTTGAAGACTACAGGAGGCCATGTAATGTATGGTAGGATTCCTCGTAATAATAATACATGACTAGAGGAAACTACAAATATCATAACTGTGTGTCTTACTCATGAAATCGTACCCCAGTATAATTCTTTCATAGAGGATGGTGTTGAGCCAGTGCATAAATTGTGGGAATTAGACAGCATTGGAATAAATGTAAATGAAGAAAGTCCAGACGATTCTTTTACTCAGGAGCAATACCTGAGAAATGTAAAATTTGAATCTGGACAAAACTGGGTGCGACTTCCGTGGAGACTGAACCATCCAGAATTGCCCACTAATTACAGAATGGCATACGGACAGTTAAAAGCTCAGCTCCGCGAACTGAGTAAGACACCAGAATTGTTAACTGCATATAAAGATATAATTGCTGAACAGTTAATAAATTTATAGAAGAGGTACCTCCTGAGCAAGCCAAAATTTATGGTCACTATTTGCCCCATCACGGAGTGAAGAAGGATTCTAAGACCACTCCTTTGAGGATTGTGTTTAATTGTAGTGCCAGGAGTAACAAAAATGTACCTAGTTTAAATGACTGTTTGATGACAGGTCCATCGTTGACGGAAAAATTAGGAGATATCTTATTAAATTTCAGAGTGAAGCACTATGCCTTTATGGCTGACATAAGTAAAGCTTTCCTAAGAGTGGGTTTACAAGAGGCTGACCGGGATTGCACCCGCTTCTTATGGCCTGAGAATCCTAGTGACTCACTTAGCCCTCTGAAAACCTTTCGCTTTAAGAGCGTATTATTTGGTGCTACATCCAGTCCGTTCCTACTTCAAGCGACGATAAATGCACACCTTAAACGTATGGAAAGTCCATTGAGTAAAGTAATGAGCAAACAATTTTATGTGGACAATTTCCCGGGTGTGACGTCAACTGAAGAGGAACTGTTAATGACTTATGGAGAGGCTAATAAAATAATGCAAAGTGCAAATATGTCTCTGAAGGAATGGAATAGTAATTCGTCCAAATTGAAGGACAAAATAAGTAAAGATTACCCTGATTACCCAGAGAACTTTCACGGCGCGCATAACGGAGATAAAACACCTCAATTACTGGGAGCGCTTGAGGTTTCTAAACCTGTATTCCCTGGAACGCAGGAGGGAGAGATACATGATTATATACACCTGGAAAATCCTAGAGGGACTAGTACCGAACTTGCACACGAAAATCACTCACTACGAAAGCAAAAGACTTGGCAGACGATGCACCATCCCCCCAATGAAAAGCAGGGGTGTCACTAGCACGTTAAGAGACCATACAATAAGTGTCAGGGGCCCGAGACTGTTCAACTGCCTCCCAGCACACATAAGGGGGATTACCAACAGACCCCTGGCAGTCTTCAAGCTGGCACTGGACAAGCACCTAAAGTCAGTTCCTGATCAGCCGGGCTGTGGCTCGTACGTTGGTTTGCGTGCAGCCAGCACCAACAGCCTGGTTGATCAGGCACTGATCCACCAGGAGGCCTGGTCACAGACCGGGCCGCGGGGGCGTTGACCCCCGAAACTCTCTCCAGGTAAACTCCAGGAGATGAAGTGCCAAAATGTAGTAATGTACTGAGTTTAAATTGGGATACTGAGAGAGATTTGTTAATGTTAAAACCTAATAATTACAGTATGCCCAATAAATTAACTAAGAGAGTTTTGCTTGCTGAAGTTTCCAAATGTTTTGATCCACTAGGTTTAGTGTCACCCCTTACTATAAAAGGAAAATTATTAATTCAGGAAGCATGGAAACTTAAATGTGCTTGGGATGAAATTCTACCTGAGGAATTCATTAGCAGGTGGGATGAATTAATTGGTGATAATGAGAAAATTCCAATGTTGGAGTTTCCACGCCAGGTGGCCAATCCAAATGGGAAAAATGTACTCCACATTTTTTGTGATGCTTCAAAATTGGCATATGGAGCAGTTGCTTACCTTCAATGTAATAGTGTTATTCCTCTTGTTATGTCTAAGGCTAAAGTGTCTCCAATTAAATCACGTACCTTGCCTGAGTTGGAATTAACAGCCATTTATGTAGGTGTCAAATTAGCTAATTATATAAGAAATTAGTTGCAGGAGGTAAATATTAGCGACACTGTAATTTGGTCTGATAATGAGGTATCCTTACAATGAATTCGCAGTGGAAACAGTAAAATTGTGTACGTACAAAACAGAGTCACTGAAATTAATCAGATGCAAGAGAAGTATAATAGTTTGGGTCAGCTTATGTTAACATTTAATCATATACCTAGTGAGGAGAATCCAGCTGATTTCTTGTCTCGAGGTTTACCTTATGTTAAATTTGTAAATGCTGTATCATGGTTTAAAGGACCGAGCTGGTTGGTAAATAAAGCTAATTGGCCTGTACAAAAGGCGTATATTGCTCCTGTTGAAATTACTGTGACCACCGCTCCAATAGTTTGCCCTCCCTTAGCCATTGATATAAATAGGTATTCTTCTTTACCCAAACTAATCAATGTAACTAAGTTGGTGTTTAAATTTCTAAACAAGATGAATATTTCATATAAGTTTTCAGATCCTCTTGAGTATTGGATAAAGAGGGTACAGGAAGAAATCTATGGAAATGAGATTAAATGATGATGGAAAGAAAAATTGTGAAAGGTTCCATAATAGAGAAATTGGGGCTGTATTTAGAGAACAATGTAATTAGGTGCAGAGGTAGGTTACAAAATGCTGAATTGGGTGATTATGCTAAACACCCTATCTTTCTGCCCAAAACTCATTATCTAACAAATTTGATTGTCATAAATGCCCATAAAAATGTAATGCATGGTGGGGTACAAGATACCTTAAATTGTATTAGGGAAACTTTCTGGATTCCACAAGGACGGCAAAGTGTAAAAAGGGTGATTAAATCTTGTGTAATATGTCGCCGTGTGGATGCCAGATCCTATATGTACCCAGGTCCTCCACCATTGTCAAAGGAGTAATTTGAGTCATTTAGCAACGAAATCCGGCCGGCCGCAGTGTGGAAAATACTGAATATATTTTCCGGAAATACGGTAATTTATAGGATAATAGATGCCCTATATTGTATTTTTAAAAGAAGTATGTTATCGAAAAAAAGGAGAGACTCGCCATCTTGGTTTTGAATTTTGTACAAACGTTGGTGTAATGGGAAGAATTTTTCGTGCTCTAGAGGTTAAAATTGTGTTGACACCTCTCAAATAGGAGGCGAAATTGTTGGATGTGCATTCCTGCATAACTTGAGATATCAGACGACTGGACAAGACAGCTCCAGGAACCTCAGATAAGCTCTCTAGATTTGTGTGTAATTCTGGCCAGCATTATTTTCATAGATTTAGTTAGAGTGAGGTTTTCTGAGTATGATACACATTAATCTCCAGTCAAATTGGTGAGTGATATTAAGATATATTTTCCTTCTGTTATGTAATTGTGTATATATATAACCATTTATTATTTTTAATATACAGTCCACAAATTTATATATTTACCAGTATTCCTGGTGTATGTATATTTCATTTAATTAATAGGTCCAGAGCAACTTGTGGTTATGACAGTGGTAGGTATCGAAGGGGGACATTTTTTGCGACCTAGGTGTCCCAAATTCCTACTTGTCTATGTAACATTGATAAATAATATTATCTTTGTTATCATTTACTGTTATGTACATAATTAGTTACATTCAGATAAATGCAATTTTCCACAGTCCATAAACCCAACAGCTAGACCATAAACTGAACAACTATATAAATCCAACAACTGGTCCATAAACCCAACTGAACCATAAACCCAAGAATTGGTTCATAAACCCAACAACTGGTCCATAAATCCAACAACCGAACCATCAACCCAACAACTGGACCATAACCCAACATTAAAATCTTTAATAAGGGAGTAACTGAACGGACCCTCCCCCTCAAGGTTCCTTGATGTTGGTGAGGGGCTCTTGATTTAGGGAATTGGATCTGTGCTCCAGTTCCCCGAATTAAGCCTGAATGCCTTCCACATCCCCCCCCCCAGGCGCTGTATAATCCTCTGGGTTTAGCGCTTCCCCCTTGATTATAATAATAATGAACGGACCCAAAGTTGTGTGACTCACCTTAATGCCCTACATACCCCAAAATTGGGTATTTAGGGCACTGAGTGGGTTCATAGGGTAGTTGCCCATCCCCCACCGTTAACCCCCCCCCCTCGTGGTCCAGCTAACGGGCCGTTGTTAATAAACTTGAAATAAGGTCCAGTACGGCGCCGCTTAAGTGGCCCTATGTTCCAACAATAACAACTGGAACACTGGGAGAAAGTGACAACAGAGGGAGTAACAGTAACAACGGGAGGTAACAACAGGAGAGAGTGAAGGAGTAAGTGACATCGGGAAAAACCGACAACAGGGGAGAGTGAAGGAGAGGCAGTAACAGTGGCAATAGGAGTAACAGTAACAATGGGAGATGCAGTAACAGTGATAACAGAGTAACTGACAACGGGAGAGGTAGTAACAGTGACAATAGGAGTAACAGTAACAATGGGAGAGACAGTAACAGTGATAACAGAGTAACAGTGACAACGGGAGAGGTAGTAACAGTAACAACAGGAGAGGCAGTAACAGTGATAACTGAGGGAGTAACAGTGACAACGGGAGAGGCAGAAGCAGGGGAGAGTGAAGGAGTAACAGTGATAAAATTCAAACTGTTGGTCCCAACAACAGTAAAAAACACACAAAAACAGTCAGGCACAACAGCAGTCAGCAATAGACACAACAGTCTAAAACAGATGCAACAGTTAACAGACAACAGTAAACAGTAGAGACACAACAGCATACACAAATCAACAACAAAGACACGACAGTAAGCAGCCAACAGAGACAACAACAGTCAACAGAGACAACTACAACAGTCAGCAATAAAAAACAACAGGGACAACAGTAAACAATAGACAACAATCAACAACAGACACAAGTCAGCAACAGAGACAACTGAACAACAGAGACAGTAGTAAATAATAGAGACAAAACAGTCAACAGACACAAGTCAACAACAGAGACAACAGTAAGCAGACAACAGAGCAGTCAACAATAGAGACAACAGAAACAACAGTAAACAATAAAGACAAGTCATGACACAAGTCAACAGAGACAACAGTAAACAGACAACAACAGTCAGTAACAAAGACAATAGTCAACAACAGAGATAACAGTCAACAACAGAGACAATAGTAAATAATAGAGACACAACAGTTAATAACATACACATGTCAGCAACAGAGACACAACAGTAAGCACACAAAAACAGTCAACAGAGACAACAGTAAACAATAGAGCCAAGTCAACAGAGCCACAACAGTAAACATACAACAGTCAGCAACAAAGACAACAGCAACAGTCAACAACAGAGACAAGACCAACAGTCAACAGCAGAGACAACAGTCAACAAAAGAGAACATCAGTCAGAAACAGATAACAGTCAACAGAAACAACGAAAACAGTAAAAACAGATAACAGAGACAACAATCAACAACAGACAAGTCAACAACAGAGACAATAGTCAACAGACAACAACAGAGACAAGAACAACAGTTAACAAAGAGACAAGAACAACAGTCAACAGAGACAACAACAGTCAACAGACACAACAACAGTCAACAACAGACACAGCAACAGTAAACAAGAGCCACAATAAGTCAACAACAGAGGCAACAGTCAACAGACACAATAGTCAACAACAGAGACGAGCCACAATCAACTGCAGACACAAGTGAACAACAGAGGCAGCAACAGTAACAACAACAGAGAGACTGCAGCAACAGTAACAACAGAGGCAGCAACAGTAACAACAACAGAGACTGCAGCAACAGTAACAACAGAGGCAGCAATAGTAACAACAACAGAGACTGCAGCAACAGTAACGACAGAGGCAGCAACAGTAACAACAACAGAGACTGCAGCAACAGTAACAACAGAGGCAGCAACAGTAACAACAACAGAGAGACTGCAGCAACAGTAACAACAGAGGCAGCAATAGTAACAACAACAGAGACTGCAGCAACAGTAACAACAGAGGCAGCAACAGTAACAACAACAGAGACTGCAGCAACAGTAACAACAGAGGCAGCAACAGTAACAACAACAGAGACTGCAGCAACAGTAACAACAGAGACTGCAGCAACAGTAACGACAGAGGCAGCAACAGTAACAACAACAGAGACTGCAGCAACAGTAACGACAGAGGCAGCAACAGTAACGACAGAGGCAGCAACAGTAACACGAAAATCACTCACTACGAAAGCAAAAGACTTGGCAGACGATGCAACATCCCCCCAATGAAAAGCAGGGGTGTCACTAGCACGTTAAGAGACCATACAATAAGTGTCAGGGACCCGAGACTGTTCAACTGCCTCCCAGCATACATAAGGGGGATTACCAACAGACCCCTGGCAGTCTTCAAGCTGGCACTGGACAAGCACCTAAAGTCGGTTCCTGACCAGCCGGGCTGTGGCTCGTACGTTGGTTTGCGTGCAGCCAGCAGCAACAGCCTGGTTGATCAGGCTCTGATCCACCAGGAGGCCTGGTCACAGACCGGGCCGCGGGGGCGTTGACCCCCGGAACTCTCTCCAGGTAAACAGGGAGACTGCAGCAACAGTAACAACAGAGGGGCAGCAACAGTAACAACAGAGGGGCAGCAACAGTAACAACAGAGGGGCAGCAACAGTAACAACAGAGGGGCAGCAACAGTAACAACAGAGGGGCAGCAACAGTAACAACAGAGGGGCAGCAACAGTAACAACAGAGGGGCAGCAACAGTAACAACAGAGGGGCAGCAACAGTAACAACAAAGACAGTCAACAAGAGGCAGCAACAGTAACAATAACAAAGATTGCAGCAACAGTAACAGCAGAGGCAGCAACAGTTACAACAGAGGCAGCAACAGTAACAACGACAGAGGCAGCAACAG